>NW_025336182.1:2729929-2746931 GCF_004798865.1 Varanus komodoensis
CGCTGCAGCGCGCTTCTTCCTGCTGCCGGGGTGCCGCCCTCGCCCCCGCTGGCGGGCGGCGGCGGCGGCGGCGCTGCGGTTCCTCGGGGCCGGCCGCGGAGCACCCGATCGCACGGCGAAGCCGGCTCCCTCCGCGGCGCCGCGGGACTGGGCCGAGCGCTGCGGCAGCGAGCAGCGCACGCGGCTGCTGGAGAGCGGGCGGCCCCGCCCTCGCTCGTCTGCCGAGGGGCGGGGGCGGGGGCGAGGCAAGGTCCCTGCCCCGAGGGGGCGGCCCAGCCCGTCGCTCCCGAAGCAACCGCCTGCGGCCCGTGCCGGTTCGGTGCAAGGCGCGGGCAGGGCCTGTCGCTCCACGGCCACGGGCCCGCGTCCGGCCTGCTGCTGCTGGTGCGGGGCCAAGCCGCTCCCCTCCTGGGGACACCGCGAGCGGGGCAGGGCAGGTGTCCCGCGGGCCTTGCCACCCATCTGCCCCCGCGACTGGCGCGCTGAAAGGGCCCTTTGCAAAGAGTGGGTGGCCCATGGCTCTGCAGTAGAGCCCAGGCAGATGCTTGGCACCCTGAAGGTGAACCACGTTCTTGTTTAAACCAAGGAAGGAAGCCCCCCACCCCGCCGTGCTCATCCCGCTCCAGCTGCTAAAGCGTAAGCATCGTCCAGAGCCCTGAAGCGGGCTGGTGGCCCAGCAAGGCTAGCCCCCTCCCCACATCCCCTCCCACAAGTGCCCTGGGGCACAAGGACAGCCGCCCTCCTCAGTCAGGTCGACCCCTCCACAAAGCGTTGGGGCAAGACAACGCAAGCCCTGTTTTGTGCTCTCAGCTGGCTTGGGCGTCCTAGTCCGAGGTCCACACAGGAGGAAGGATGCGAAGGCACAAGAAAGCTGAGCTTCTGGGCCACCCTTGACTTCTTCAGCAACCAGAAAAGCTGGTCCTCAGTCTGGCTGGAAGAGGAGAGAGAAATCACGTCTTAGCCCAAGGAAACCCCAGACTTGGCTCTGGTAAAGCATCAAGACACCATCTGTTCAAAGCAGCAGGAAGCTCTCTGGTACAGAGCGTCCCAGAGGGTGGAGGCGGCTCTGGCCCAGCACACAACTGAGCTGTCTGCGTGAAGCTGGGCTGGAAAATAGAAGTTCTTTAGAAGACCAGAGAATTTCAGCTTGGGAAGGAATTTCACTCCCCAAAGTGAGAAGCAGCAGCCAAGAGAGCAGCCCTTGAGACAAGCAGCAGGGGAATAAAAACCCACGTGCAGCGTTCATGTAGGAGAGGCCAGAACTGGTGGTTGGGAACAAGCACCGGCTGAGTGGAACCTCCCTCTCCTCGGACAGTCTCTCTGCAAGGACAGGCGTGTGAGGGAACGAGGGAGTTCTAGCTTGCCTGCCCCCAGAGACCTGTGGCTTCCCAAGGGAGGCCTGGCTAACCACTGACTGAAGCAACATGGGATCAGTCAGAGTCACCCAACAGGCCGTCCGGTCGTCGTGTGCAGATTTGGGAAGTCTCATTGCGTCCAGGTATGCATCGTCTGCGGTGTCTGTGTCTCTTCTCGCTCCCTCGGCATCTCCAGTGAGAACGTCATTAGCTCCCCAGGGCACAGACCAGCCCTTTGGGGCTTGTTTTAGTTTGCAAAACCCACATGGCAATGGTGCTCCATAAATAACACAGAGTGCTCGTCTCTTATCTTTAAAAGCAAAACCCAACTGGAAAAACTGGCCCAGTCAAGGAACTTGTGGAATTTGTGGTGGAGAGTGAAAGTGTAAAGGCAATATTAACCATGAACTTCAAAGACTCAGTAGAGAAAGATTTAACCCTAACTGTGCCCAGAAACACCAGTTTATGAAATCCAGGGTTTTGTGAACCTAGGAAGGGCCTGGGAATTAAGCATGAAAGCTGTGCAAACTTGCCGCAACAACTAGGCCATGTCCCATCATGAGAAATCAAACGGACCTTGTGAGATTAAGGCAACCAAAGTGGCTTGAACATCCCAAAGAGGTCAGCGGTTTCATGTGTTCTGCAACAGGAAGGAACCGGCTCGCTTGAGGAGAGGCGCCTCCCCTCATGATGGGCAGGGGGAAGGCCGGGTCTTTAAAAAGTACCAGGATGAACTGGGTTGGCCTCTGGTCCCAGTGCAGAGCAGGACACAAGCAGGACCCTTTCGTCCCCCAGTACTGGCTATGCTGGCAGGGCCTGATGGGGTTGGGCAAAACCAGCCCTGACCCACACTTAGCTCAGCTTCCTCTGTGCTCGCTTGGAGGGCCGCCGATTACGCAGCAAGGGCACCTATGCTGGCTGTGTCCACATCCTTGTGGAGGCCCGCCCCTTGATGAATGTGGGGGTCTCTGTGCTTCCAGCAGGGTAGTGGGGAAGGCGGCTTATCTCCCCCCTCCTCATGCATGCAGTGCCTTGGAAGAGGAGTCCAGAGAATTCGGGCATTGCCCCCCTCCACCTGCCCACTGAAGCCTTTCCACCCGGAGGGCTCATTCTAGCCTGCGGAGCAATTTTACTTGCTGTTCCGCTGAGCAGTCGCTGCCATTTTTGGAGCGATCTGTTCTGGGCCACAGTGGAACCTGCTGTGTGCCGAGGGTAGGCAAGGCTCACCTCACGGAGGACAAGTGTAGCCACTGTGCACCCCCCTCATAGCCCTCCAACAGCAAGGCAGGGGGAGCCACAGGCTGTCCCCCAATTGCAGCACAGGGGGGGCATGCCTTCCCCCAGCTTCATCGCTGCGGCACAGCCTGCAGTGTGCAAAATGCCAGGAGGGAAGAGTCGCCCGGACTTTTCATTCCCTGCGAACATCAGGGGCCTCAAGGGTGAGAAGAGCCATTTCACATGTGGGAGGCCCATTCAATATTAACGCAACAAAACGCGCCTTCCTGTGTAACCAAACCCAGCCAGAGGTACTCGAAGCCAAGGAAAGTGAGCTGGGGTGGTGGCGGCGGCCTGTTTCTGTCTCCCAGGCTGAACCGGAAGGCTGCTTTTGTCCGTCGGCCTCTCCTCTAAGAAGTGCAAGGAAAGCGAGAAAAAAGTGAGGCTGATGCAAACGGGGACTTGGATGAAAAATGGCAGATGGCTTGCTCATTGTTTGCTTTTGCTTGATGTGCTTCCACATATCCAACCGGAGAAGCTCCCATGGCGTCCGGGGTCCTGTCTGGGATCCAGGGCAATGTCTGTGTATCTGAATGAGGTGAAAGGAATCTATTGGGCTGCCATTAAAAAACCCCCAAAACTTATCAAAAAACCAATCAGCAAACAGTGTGCCTTGCTGTTAATGGAATTCCAAGACCCAGAATGCTTTCATTTTGCAATGACTTCACATGTTCCAGGGCTCATCTCTGACCTGAAAAAACACATTCCGGGAGTGGAGTTTGGCTCATGCAGAAGCCTCTGCAGAATGAAGACATTTCGTCCCCGCTCCCAGCCCACAGCAAGAAACAGGAATTGCCACGGGGATGCCACCCTTGATTTGGGATCGTCTTAAAATGAGTTGGTTCGATTCCAGCATTAGGTTGGGATTCATTCCATTCTTCCAGCCAAGCTTGGAGACCCGGTGCAGTTACGGGTTTCTGTCCTCACCACCTCCCATTGAAAACCGGTCAATTTCACTGAAGTTGTGACCAACATTCCTTCGGTTTCAAAACAGCTCAGCTGGACCAGGCTCTGGAATGGTTTTGTTCATCCCGGCCATTTCAGCACTTGCTCAGACAGAGCTTGTATGTTCCTTTGCCTCTTAGACACCTAGGGATTTCCTTGTGTGCTTGAAAGAAGAAAAAAGGATTTTCAAGGCCACAGACACAAAAGAGAGAGTTATATCTGCCTGGGACCTTGGAAGCAGAAAAAAATTCCCCCAACTTGTGCCTATCGGAGGTTGGGGAATACAATTCCCATAACCCCCAGCCACAACTTGTAATCCCTCTCCTCTGGAGAGCACCAGTTAGGGAAGGCTGCCACTGAGGATTTGTGAGGTTTTAGGCCCACTTGGGGGCGAGGAGCGTGGGGGATGTCACACCATTAAGCTAACTGGGGGAGCAGAAAGGGAATTCCTCACCTCCCAATTTGTGGGCCGCCTGTAAACTCTCATCGAGATGTCCCTGGGCAAAAACCTGAGCACATTCAAAGGAAGGGTGGAGTTTGGACGACTGAAAACTAGCCAGGGCCTTTGTGCTCTGCTCCACGGGCAAAAGCCCAAGTTTCCCGGCCAGCCTCAGATGCTGCCCTCCCTGCAGCCGGAAAGGTGCGTTCCGGAGCCACCCAGAAGCTGCAGGCTTTGCGCTACTTGACCACGCAAGGCAGGGGCAAGGGCAAGAGCAAGAGAGATGCCAGGGCAACGGGCAGGGCAGGAGCGCGCCTGCTGCCAGGACGCGGCTTCCCTACGGAGGCCCAGGCTCCAGCCTCCGCATCCCCAAGCAGCAAGTGACCCCTACTGCCACAGGCGAGACATTTCACATGCAAAGGAAACCCAGGTGCCCATACCGGCGCTTTTAACTAGAGCTAGTTTTTTAAAAAATAGTTTTTATTGTCAACAACAATCAGATAATTAATCCAAGTCACTTCTTGGACAACTAGCAGGGGAAAAAACCATAAAAGAACTTTTCTAGGGAGACTACAAGCTCGTTAAAGTTATACCTTGGACTTTTAATTCTATTTCCTCCTTGGAAGTAGTATGAAAGAAACTTAGAATTAATTCATGTGCATGTGTAAGAGGAATGAAGCTGACAGTCATCCAAGGCCGTCTCGTCTGCTGTGCAAAATGTATTATTGTGCATCAAAATGAAAGGGGGCACGTCCAGCTTGACGTAATCTGGGCAGGCGTGAGCCCCACCAACACCCAGTGCCAGCTGACCCACGGACAGATGCCGGCGCCATCCACCGGCCCGGCCCCTCCCCTGCTTTCGAAACCTTTTCTCGGGCCGCAGCAGCCTGCCTTTCTGCTCAGGGCAGAAAAGCCTTGGGAAATCTGCAGCGCTGGCGCAGCCCGGACCCCTCTCCTCCCACCAGAGGGTGGGGGCGTGAACCAAACACTGCAAAAGCTCCATTCGGGTTCACTTCTAAGAGTGTCAAAGGCGCTTGGAGACCCAGCCTTCCTACCCCCCACCCCATCCCACCCACAAAAAAGATACAAAGAGGTACCACAAAATGTTTCCACTCCATTCATTTTTCAGCTGCTTAGGCAATGAGTAAAGGGGGTGTCATTCAATAAATAACATTTGTATTTTTAATATTCCCTTTTTTAAGCAAAAGGAAAGAGGGAGGGTGTTTCACCATAAAGGAAACTAGAGCATCAGGAAATCAAAGGAAGCAAAAAAGTCAGTCAACATATACATTGAATCAGAGTCAACCTGGTATGAAAGAGTTAATTAGATTCCATTATGACATCATTAAGGCGGAAAGGCTCTGGAATTGGGGAGTCTTAGTGAAACTGGCATGTATAGAAAAACATACTCTGAAATTACCCTTTTTTTAACTTAAACTGCTTAAGTTCATTGTTTCTTCATTTTTTAAAAAAATGCTACACTCTATTTATCCTAATTGTAACAACAACAACAAGAAGAGTGATGATAATGGAGACCAGAGAGAGACCAGTAACAAATGTCAAGGCGAGATCTGAAAATCAGGTGCTGACGGAGGGAGGGGGCAGAGGGGGCACAGAGATCGGCCATGAGGTCCCACCTCGTGGAAAAAAGCTCGTGGAGGTCAGGATGCTGCAAGAGCCTTCTCGTCTGGTCTTGTCAAACTGGCAGATGGACAGGGAGAACCAGATTAAAAAGGAAACTGGGTGCTTTGTGGGTGTGGGGATGGATCCTGCACTTCCCTCTTCACTGACTATGGACACATTTCTGCATGATCCATTATGACTGCAGCTGAAGGATCCCAAAGCACCTGGCATTTCTGGGGCTGGAGAAGCCACAACAGATGTAACCAAGACTCTTCTCTGCTGGCCTCAGGAAAATATAGAGGTTGAATTTTGCACGCACACACACACACACGCAGAAATGGCTACTTTCAGCTGCTGTGTGCATTATGGATCTGTCAGCAAGCCCGACAAAGCCCCCCTCAAAGGAGTGCCTTTGCTAGTCTACTTGTTTGAGGCCGCGGAAACAGTGCTGGGTGTTCAGCTCCATCTTTCGGGAGTTGGGCTTCCAGCACCGGGAGCCGTCCTCCCGTCAAGCCGCCCCCACTCCAAGCAGGGGGCTGGCCGGAGGGAGCACCAGAATGGCCCCCCTGGAGAACAGAAGCAGCTCTTGCCCCTGAAGAAGCCCCACGACGCAGCCTTGGCCCCCCCCGCCCCCCCGCACTGCCAGCTCAGCCCACCAGAACATACCCCGCTGGCCCCGTCACCGAGTAGTGAAATCCACAGAGACCCGAAACCGCTGGTGAGCTTTCCGCCACATTCCACAACAGGGCCAAGAGATGGACGGGGAGCGTCCCCCAGGCTGGTGCCCTCAGGGCGCGAGTCGCATCAGCCCAGGAGTGCAGCGTGCGTGGCTGTGGTCGGGAAGCCTGAGGGCATGTGGCCCAAAGCACCGGGCGTGCTTCGGGTGAAGGAACACTGCTTGAGAGGGCGCATCCCCTCTCAGGAGCCTGCAGAGCCCCCTTCCCACAGGATCCACTCCCCCTTGCCAAGCTCACGGCGCCCTCCTCCTCCTCCTCCTCCTCCACATGCGGCTCTAAATGCAGGAAGCCACCTGGCCAGCCAAAGGCTTCTCCGCCATCTCCATCACCCACTCGCATGGCCCGGCCATTCACAGGAAGGCAGTGCCAGGAGCATCCACGCACGGAGAGGAACGCCTGCAACGGGCGTCCGTAAGGAACATGTTTTAAGTACACTTGCATCTCGCTCGCTCCCACTCCGGCTGCGCAGGAGTGGAAAATTGCATAGTTTTAGAGACTCTGCCATGAGTCAGATCAACCTGCCCACCTGTAGTCAAATTCAGCTGCTAGTTTCCAAAAATGCATGTGTCGCAAAGGCTCCGGGGCCAACAGAGGACATGCTCAGGTGGTGTCAAAAATACCAAAATTTCCAAGGGCAAGGAGTTTTGGAGACAGATCTGGCTTTGTTTTTTTTTTTTTGGAACAAGAAAAATATAGCATTGTTAGCTTCGGCTTTACATCCCATCCCTGGTAGCACAAATGTAGCCCTGTTAAAAATATATAATATCTGTATTCTTTAGTATTCACGCGCCATTCCCATGGTCGGAGTATTGGCTCGACAAAAGGGAGCCAGATTATTTCTACTCAGCAGAACAGAGGTAGTCTAGAAAATAAAAAAATAGCTTGCGCAGAAGGAAGTTACTTTCTGCAGGTAAGAGAGTATCATACGGATCTTTCTACTGACGTTCTCAAGAGCAGCAGCAGCAGCAGAACTGCAGGGCTCTTTCCAGCAACGCCAGGAACCCCCTTGTTTTCCTCGCACCCCATTTTCAACATTGCCTGCAGCAAGTTTATTGCTTTTATCAAAGCCACACCGATTTCCAGATTTTTACTAAGTGGGTCTGACTAGAAGAACAAGTTCATCTCTTGCTCAGTAAATGCTGTACTCTGGCACATGTGCAGAGTGTCGGGACTCGGATGATTCCTTGCCCCCCCCCATAAACTCTGTGCAAGAGTTTTTAAAAATACTTGTTTCAGAAGATGACGTCCTGCTCAGCTCATCCAAAAAGGCTAAAGTCCAGCCATGGCTGGGCACACGTGGAAGGGCCGAGCACTGTGAAAAGAGGCAGCGGGGGGTGGGGGGGGGGTTGGAGGCAGCAGCAGCAGCAGCCCAGGAAAGCACCCCCACACTCGGCCCAAACCCCCTTTCGGACTTGGAAGTCCATCATTCTGGCCAATGTGGGATGGAAAGAGACGGAAGGTGTTTTAAAAATGAAACAAAAACACAGAACTGTTAATATCAATTAATAAAAAGAGACCCATATTTTCAAATATTTTAAAGGGGGGAGCCAGGGATGGTGGTGTTAATCCCTCCGAAAGGAAGAAGAAAGTTAATGCTGGGGAGAACTGGACGGGAAGCGAGGCCCCCCCCCCCCCCCCCGTCCCACTGCTGGTCATTTCTGTGCTTGTCCTACCCTTGGAATTCAAAGCTTTGGTCTGGATTTGCTTGGTTTGACAACTTCAGTCCTGCACGAAAACTCTCCCCAACCCGCCCCCAGTGCCCTGCCCGCCGCGTGGCATCCCCGGCAGCCGCGGGCCTCCTCGTCGCGCCCTGGGAGCCAGAACCTGGCCGCTCTCCTCCTGCCGGAGGCGGGGAAGGGGACTGGGGTGGGGCGGAGGAGAGAATTATTGCGCTCCCCACTCCCCGCGGGCCCAGGCACCAGGAGCAGCACCCAGCTGCTCAGAACCGATGCGTCAAGGCCTCCCGCTCCCTGCGCTTCAGTTCCTCTTTGTAACAGCAGGAGCAGAAATCCCCCGTCTCTGGATGCCCGTAAAAACTGCAGTTCGGCTGCCTGCATTTGGTCTGCTGCACCCCGTACAGCAGCCGCGTTCTGCTCCGGTCGCCGTGGGCCCCCTTGGGAGAGCCGCCACCGGGCTCCGCGTACTCCCGGTAGCCGTTGTTATGCAGAGCCGGGCAGGCCGGGCCGTCGCAGTCCACCCCCGGGTAGCTCGGCAGCAGGTCCACTTCCGCCGGGGAGAAGCGGCCCCCCGGGTGCGGGGGGCTCGCCTGGTAGGGGTGGGGCCGGCCCTGGGGACAGTGCCTGGGCAGCGTGGCGTAGGAGGGGAGGGGGGCGCAGGGCCCTCCGGCCAGCTGCCGCCGGCTGTCTTGGTAGCTGGGGGGGTGGCCGCTCTCCACGCTGCTCATCATGGAGGGGCGGGGAATGGTGAAGACGGCCGTGTAGCTGGACGGCAGCCCGGCCACCTTCGTTCCCACCACAGCCGGCTCGGGGCTCGGGAGGCCGTACGGCGGGAGCCCGGGTGGGTAGGTGGGGCTCAGCAGGCCCTCCTCCCCCTTGAGGGGGCTGCCCTCCGAGACCAGCCTCTTGGCCGCCCCGCCGTTTCCCAGCGCCACCGCCGCCGCCGCCGCCGCCTTCTCCGCCTCCTTCTGCCTCTGCTCGGCGGAGAAGCGCTCCTCGGCATCCGCGAGGTACCGCTGGATCATCTCCTCTTGGTACTGGTGCCGGTGGCTGGTCTTGAGCTGGCCGGCGAAGATGAACTTGCGCTCCCCCTGCATGGCGGCCCGCAGGATGTTCAGGCTCAGCTTGACGTCGCTGCCGTACCTGCAGCCCTCCGGCAGCCTCTCCGACGCGGCCTTCCCGGGGCACAGCTTCTCGGCCTGAGCTGCCGGGTCCCCGGAGGGCGCCCCCTCCTTGCTGCCCTTCCGGACCTTGATGGACCCCTTCTTTTTCTTCTTCTCCAGCGTCTCCCCCTGCCCATTGCTCAGCCCCCCCTTGGCCATCCGGCTGTGCATCAGGCCCCCCATGTTCTTCTTCAGCTTGCTCCCCAGGGTCTTGCCGAAGCTGCCCAGCTTGTTGGCCACCGAGTCCGCCCGCTTCTTGTCCTTGTCCTTCTCCCGCTCCTTCTTTGGCTTCTCTTTCTCCTTGTCTTTGCTGCCGCTCTTGCTGCCGCCGCTGTTGCTCGCCGAACTGCTGCAAACCGATTCCTTGTCCGAATCCCCGGAATCGGCGGCCGACCGGACTTCATCCCCTGCAGAGGCTGTGGGCGATTCTGGCTGTGCGAGGGGTGCCTGGGGAAAGGGGGAAGACGCAGACGCGCGAGGAGGTGAGCCCTGCTTTGCCAAGAGGCTCAAACGCCCCTGCATGGAAAGGCCTAACACGGGGCAAGGGGGTGGGGGGGCAGACACGGAGCGGGGGGCCGGGAAGTCCGCGTAACGCGGGGGGAGGAGTCTGTTCTCCGTTTCTTGGACAATGCCGCCATTCAGGGCCGCCCGAGCAAACAGACCAGCCGCCACCTCTGAGGGCAGCCGGCGGGGGAAAGGGGGCAGCCCCAGCTCTCGGCGGGAAAGGGTCACGGTCCTGCGGGCTGGGGCACGAGTGTCTCGCCGCCGCCCTAGCCCTTTCCCATGGGAGCCGCGGCAGGAGCGGAACGAGGAGCTGCCGTGCGCGTCCCCACAGAAAGCGGAGCCGACGGAAGGGCCCGGGCTTTGTAGACGGCGCTGTGTGGGATCGCCCCACGGAGCCCCTGACGCGATGAGCCGGGTCCGCACACTCTGCCCGCTCCCGCCCCGCAGGCTTCCCTCCGCCTTGTGGGCCGATGAGGTGCTGGGGACCCCGCGCCTTTCCGAGGGCGGCTGCGTTACCTGCGTGTCGCAAGGCAGCGGGATCCACTTCACGGTCATGTAGCTGTGCAGCAAGTGCAGCTTGGCTTCCAGGGACAGCGTCACGCTAAAGAGACAAGGCGCACCTTGAGGCGAGGCGAGGCGAGGCGAGGCGAGGCGAGGCGAGGCGAGGCGAGGCCGAGGAATCCCGCTGGGCCACAGCCCTGCTCCCTGCTCCCAAACAGCGCCCAGAAACACAGAAGCCGGCCGGATCCTGCAGAAGGCCTGGCGCGTCCCCGCTGAGGGGCCGCGGCACTGCAGGGCCCTCCTCCTCGCCTCAGGCCCAGGAGGAAGCCCGCCTCCTTCCCCAGCAGCACCTCTCCCCTTCTTGTGCCCCCGGAAGCCATCTACGCCACTCCCACCCCCTCCTTCCACCGAGTCCCCTGGGCCCCTGGAGGCAGGCAGGCAGGCGTGGGCCTCTCCTCCTGGCCGCAAGAGCCGCTTCTCGCAGGACCGACTGCCTCCCCTCGAGGCTGGAGCACCCAGGGCCTGGCGGGCACGGCCCGTGCCTCCCTCCCTCCGCTCACCTGGCCAGCCTGACGTTGTCGCTGTCGTCCTTGCCCCACTCCCAGTCCTGCCCGGGGTCCACGGCAAAGTGCACGGGAAGCAGCTTGTGCTCCGAGTCGGTCAGCGGGATCACGGCTGCGGCAGAAGGAGCAGCAATGCCCTCAGTGACATTGTCCAGGAAGGAAAGCGGCGGCAGGGCAGGCGGCGCGGGGCAGATCAGTGGGGCGCGGGGCAGAGGCTGGGCCCTGGGCGGGCAGAAGGCCGGGCCGGGCAGCTCCTGGACTCCATCAGGCAGGGCTGCCTCGCGAGAGGGAGAAGCGGCTTGCCAGGCCCCCCCCCCACCCCCCCGCCCATTCAACACACACCTTGCTCCTTGCTGGGATCCTTCTGCTCCATGGACACCAGGGCAGAGAAGTGGGCTTGGTCATAGGCCAGGACCAGTGGGGAGCGGTGGCACTTGCTCGCAGGGACCTCCAGGGGCAGATAAATGCCCCCAAAGGGGATGGGAGCAAAAGCTGCAAGGGAGGCGAGAGAGAGAGCCCCGTCAGGAAATCGCGTGCCGGGGCCGTGGCAGAGACACCTGCCCGAGGCAGCCTCCCAGGAGCCCGAGCGTCCTCCTCTGCAGCAGAACCTGCCTGGCCAGGACTGCCGGTGCCCCCCTCCCTTGGCAGAGACCCCGCCGGAGCCGTTCCCTCCCTGACCCGCCCACGGAAGACCCCTGAGCGGCACCTGCTCCAGCCTGCGGGAGCCGCGGGCGCAGGACAGCGCCTGACGCGGGGTCGAGGGGGCCTTTCTCCCCTCACGCCCGTCGCTGAAGACCCGAGTGGCCTTGAGCTCAGGGCTGACCCACAGAATGAAGGCGTCGCTTGCTGCAGCTGGGGAAATGCCCGCGTGCCCCAGCGTCCCCCTGCGCTGGCTCCCGGGCTCCCTCGGAGCCGCCCGCCCGGGTTCTGCCCGACGGGTCCCGGCAGCCCTGAGGCGCCCTTTGCCTGGGGCTGGGGTCCAGTGTGGCACAGCTGCGTGTGCCCCACGCCCGGGCACCAGGGCGCTGGCCTCCCGCGTCACAGCACCTGCGACAAGCATCACACGGAAGCCAGAGCCCCGCCGGCCGAGCGAGGCCGCGAGCAGAGGGAGGGAGGCACGGCCCTCCGCCTCGGCAGCGGCTGGGGGAGCGACGCCGCTTGCTTGTGGGTCAGCCCTGCCCTAGCCTGGCCCTGCTTTGAGAGGGCGAGTGGACGCAGGCCCCGGCAGCCGCGCCACGTACCTTCCCCTCCGGAGTCCCGGAGCATGGTGTCCGCCACAACCACAACGGGCCTCCTCAGCACGTGGGCGAGGACGAAAACGTGGAACTCCTCCAGGCTCTCGTAGACGGGTTCCTCGGAGCCTTCAGTTCTGGGGGGGCAAAGAATGGGTGCCCCCGGTGAGCACTCGGGTGCTGGCAAGGCCTGCTTCGGCTTGGCGAGGAGGCAGGGCACGGGAGGCGGGAACCGGGAAGGGATCGCCCCGAAACCTGCTGCGCCTGCGGGGTGCAGGTCTGCGGGAAGCAACGAGGCCTGGCCAGCAGCCGGCTGCCTGGGCGCCTGCGGAAGACTCGTCCTTTCAACGAGCCCCGCTGGCTGACCGGGCGGGGTCTGACTGGGGCCACTGGACTGTCCAAAGGTTGCAGATCTGCATTCTGAGCCTTCCTCCCACTCCTTCCATCTTGTGAGGAATCCCGAGGGCACCCGGAGCTCGCAAAGCCGCGGGACCTTACCCTCCGCAGCTCCCGCTGTTGGTGCCGAGGTGCATCCGGGGCTCGCTCGAAGCCAGCTTGAGCAGTTCGTGCCACTCTTTCTGCCACTCCTCCTCCGTGTAAACCAGGCCAGACTGAGACGTCGGCAGGGACAGCAAGGGGGGGGAGAGGGGGGGTTAGTAGTTAGTTCCAGCTTCCTCCCTGGCTGTGAAGCCACTTCACGCGGGCCACCAGGGGCTCCTCCGGGGCCCACTTGCCCGGCTCCCTTAACAATCTGGCAGGAGCCAGCACTGAAATGAAGTGAAGTGAAGTGAAGTGTGACTTGAATTTGGGCCCCGCCACATCCCAGGGCTGAGCGCTGGCCTGGGAAAGGAGCGCGGTCCCCTTGGCGCAGCGTTTTCCCTCATTCCAAAAGACTGAAGGCCCCCCCAAGCGTTCGTTCCGGGCAGGAGGAGCCGGAAGCTCAGCCAGGCCGCTATTTTGGGCCCCGAGACCTGCTCCCTCCGGCGAAAAGACATTCTGCGCCCCTGCTCGCTTGCTCTGGGGGATGCTCCCGCCGCAACAGCCGGCAGCCCCCCCCCCCCTCCCCGCAGCCTCACCTCCTTGTTCTGCTGAGTCTGGTGCCACCTCCAGCGGCGCTTCAGGGCTTCCCGTTCCACACCTTTGTCCATGAGCGTGTAAAGGGACTTGCGCAGCATCAGATCCCGGTCGTGGAAACCCCACATACCTCGGGTGCAAAGGGGGATGAGGCAGAGGTCCGGGGAGGAGAGGAATCTTTTAAGCACACTTTTACATGCTTCGTATGATTTTTCTTCTTCTATAATAATTAACGCGTCTCAAAGGATAAAACACACAGCACTGGAAATGCAAACTGCGAGGATCAGCCCGTGCGGAGCTCTCCACCAGGATCTAACGTGTTCTCGATCAAGTGACCGTCTTTCCGCATTACCCAGTAGTGGAAGCTCTCCGGGCAATTGCTGTCAAATGTCACCTCCCTAAACCCAGGGCAGGATAATGCCTGCAGGCCGGGGTGGCCCCAGCCACGCCAGATCCCAGCCTCACAGCAACTGTGGCTGGGGAGGAGCCATGGCTCCCCGGTGGAGTGCCTGCCTGGCGCACGGATGGCCCCAGGTTTGATCCCGGGATCTCCACACAGAGCCGGGAAGATTCCCTCTGAAACCTCGCAGAACGATAGCCACCCGTTGCTGTCGGCTCTACCGGGACCCCAACCCTTCCAGGATTTGGAGGGAATGTTAAGAGGAGGGCTGGCAGGGGCTCTGTCCGTAGGATCTCAGTCACAAAGAGCCCTAACAATGCGGAAGGGAAGACTGCGTTCCCGGTTTCAGTTTAACACCTGCATAAACCCGCACTGAGAGTGTTTACACCAGTATTTGGAAACAAAAGCAGATAAAATACCCACGTTTATCTCACTCAAAGGCAACTGCACATGTCTCCCCCTCTCTACATCATACTGGACCACCTCATTATGAAGGTTATTTTTGTCCTGTCCATCCATCTGACCATCTCCTGACTTTCAGCACTGGTCCACTGTGTGCTGCTATGGGATGGCTTTCCCCAGTAGCCAACCTACCGTCCATTCTCCTAATAAATGCGCAAAACGACGGGCCAGCCTCAGGCCCCAGCGCAAAGGGGCGGGCAGGGCAGGGCAGGGCAGGCTGGCGGAGGCACGTGCCAGGTCACCCAGAGCCCGGCCGGCACGCTCGCCACGACACAGCACAGGCTCTGCAGGCGGCCTATTTCAGGCTGCGGGGAGAGGTGGCTGGTGCTGCTCTGCTCGTTCCAGGAAAGAGCAACGTCAGGCACCTGCTGAGCAGAGAGGGCCCGCTTCCTGACGCGTCGACGGGACGGGCAGAGGTGGCGCACGGTGGCACAAAGCAAACCTCTTTTGCTGTGGGAGGACTTACCTAGAGACGCAGCATGAAGGAGGCAGTTCCCGTCACCCGTCGTCGCCAAGGGGAGCAGCCGCTGGCAGCTGGGATCCACGTTGGCCCACCAGTTGAGGCGACCTGTGTGGGACCAAGGAGCGCTCTGTGCTGCGCAGGCAAGGCAGCCCGTGCGCAGACCCCGCGATGCCCCCGATGTTGCCCGCGTGGCAGGCAGGCAGGGGCTCGTGGGCAGCGGGCCGGAGCCAGCTCAGGCGGGTCCCCAGCCCGACGCAGTGGCTTCTGGAGAGGAGCTGCCAGAGCTGATGAGCCAGCGAGGAAGGGAGGGGCCATGAAGAGCCGGCTGACTTTAGGCAATCAAAGCACACTGGCAAAGAGCCTACGAAAAGGGTGCAGCAGGAAAGAGCCACTGGGAAGCCAACTCGAGACTTCTCCGGGTCCTGGCAGCCAGCAGGTTCGGGGCTCGCGGCTTCAAAGGGAGGAAGGGGCTGCCAAATGGCTCACTGGGCTAATGGAACTGCTGCCCTTGAGGCCGGGCAAAGACCCCCGAGTCGTCTCGGCAAGGTTGGGCAGAAGCCGCAGGCCACCAACTCGGACGCGATCAGCGCCCGTCAGAACTACCCCAAGTGCAAGTCCGGCACTTCTCATCTTAGACCTCAGCATAAAGAAAAGCAGGATCCAGCAGGGCTTGGCTAGTACTTTGCAGCGGTTCTGCAATTACAACCCATCCCGGTCTCCCACAGGAGTCTGCGCACGGCTCGCTGCCTGAGCAGCCAGTCTGCTCGTGCCCCCATCCAAAGCAGGCCGCCTGGGAGTAAGTCCTGCCCTGCTCTGGGCACAGCTCCCCGGGCAGAAGCTACGAGAATTTGCCCACCCGCGGAAGAGGCTGGAGGCGAGCACAACTTTTAGTGCCTAGAAGAGAGAGCTCATTAGAGGGCAGGCAGTCCGTGGGAAATGCCACTTTCCTAGGGTTAAGCAGAGAGGCTGCCCTGCCCCATGGGCAAAAGAATTCCTGAGCACAGGGCCCCGCCAGCCCAGACCAAAGCTCGGCTCCTCGAGAGGCAGGCTGCTTCCCAGGCCAGGTAATATCTGGCAGGGCCAAGTCCCAGCCTGCCGCCGGCCTGGCAGGATGCCAGCGCGCAACCAAGGCAAAACCACATCTGAAAACCCCCAAACGGTATTTACAGCAAGAGCGCTCCAAGAAGATTGGCACCTTTCTTGTGGGTTTGTCGTCAGCTCCGCTGCCAGGGCGCATCCAAAGCCTCGCTCTCACCCGTGGGAGACCCACCCGTGCCAGGACACGCCTCCAAAGCGGGCGCTGAGCAGCCCCCCAGCCTGCCCTGCTGAGCAATGGCTGCTCCCGCCACAAGGAGGACACGCTCCCAAGGCACTGCTCTCCGCATGGCCTCCCAAACTACCCTGAGCACATTCCAGGGGATGGAGGAGGCAGGAGACGGGAGCTCTCACCCACATTCCACCGAACTCCGAATGCCTCAAGCTGCCTCCCCCCGGAAAGCGAGGCTCAAGTACCCCTTCCCTGGCCTTTGGGTGAACAGCAGAGGGGCCTGCGCACCCCGTTTCTGCACATGGGTGGTGCCATTCCTGATGCTACGCAGTAACGCTCGGTGCTGCTGCTTCTCCCGGGCCTGGGCAGAGGCCTTTAATCCCCAGCATCTTTCCTCAGAAAGCGCAGCCACCAGGGCCCTGCGCCGCGGCCGCTCACCGGCCTGCTCCAGGGCCACCAGCATCGACTGTTCAATGAGATCGCGCTCGATGAAGCTGCGGAACTCCTCCTGGTACACGGTCAGGTCAGGCAGCTGGAAGGTGCAGATGGGCGTCTCTAGCAGGTGCTCGCCGCCGCCGCCACCGTTGCTGGAGACGTGAGAGCGAGCCAGAGAGACGATGGTGGAGCTGGCGTGGGAAATGCCGCGGGACAGGCGCTTTTCTGGGGAGGCGAGAGAGAAGCAGGGACGCGTCTCAGGCCACGCAGCGCTTCTGCCACCTGACGGCGCGTGGAGAGGAGCTCTGGTCAGGGTGCTTCCTCACTGTGGAAGGAGCCGCAGCAGGCGCAGCTGAGGCAGGAAAGGGCAGGGGTGGCGATGGGCCCCCTTGGGGGTCTCGAGCCCCTGCCCGTTTTGGACCTCGAGTCCCTCGTCCTGGCGGCACAGGCGCGCCCTCGCAGGGCACAGGGCGCAGGCCTCTCCCGAGTCCTGAGGCACGCGCAGCTTCCCCGTGAAGCGGTCCCGCCTGCGGCAAGGCCACCTGGCAAGCCTGCCGCAATTCCCCGCCACCCCGCGTGCCTCCTCACCTTGCACAAGGTCATCCTGGCGCTGCAGGGGTGGCCGCACCGGCCGCACGGCCTCCTTCTCCACCAGCTTGAAGGCGCGCCCCTCGTTGAAGGAGTGGGGCAGGGCCCCTGCGTGGACCTGCCTCAGCTGCTCAAAGTCGCTCAGTGCAGCGTTCAGGTCCCAGTTTTTTCCTAGAGGGGCAGAAGAGAGTGGGTAACACTGCGTGGTTTTAAAAAGCACTGGCACACCAGCCTGGCATGCTTCCCCCCCCCCCCCCCCCCACCCCCCCCCCCCCCCCCCACCCCCCCCGCCCCCCCCCC
>NW_025336182.1:2747031-2803658 GCF_004798865.1 Varanus komodoensis
CCCCCCCCTTCCCCAGCCACTTCCCGCCTTGTCCTGCCTCACCCCCATTCACCGTTTTACCTGAAGAAGAGCCCTGGCACACTCAAGCCCTCGTATGGTATCTGGGGAATGTGGAGTTAGACTAACAAGGCCATATGGCAATACAGGCTTGGCGTGTGTTCTCTGGGAACGTATCGTTTGGTTTCCCTTTTCAGCTCTATAGTATCATTTTTAGGTGTGGAAATAAGGGCTTACTTCATTAACACAAGGAACCTGGCCTCTCCCTGTCTAAGAGCCCAATCCTACACATATTTACTGTTTTACTATATTTTATTGTCGTTTTCGGTGTATAACATGTCATGGTTTGGGTCATATTTTATTGTGCTTTTATCTTGGGTTGTGAGCCACCAAGAGATGCTGTGGCACAACTGGGTGGCATACAAATGTAATAAATAAACAAGCAAACATTTAGCGGGGGAAATCCCACGACTCCCTGTGTAAGACTGCAATCCTACACGCTTGGACGGCAAGCCTGGAGATGCAGGACATTTTTCCTGTCTCAACACGTGCAGGATTGAACCAGAAAGAGTTTCCATCGCTTGCAAAACGGCCTTGTGAACAACGCAAGTGGGAGGCAGTAACCCAGGAGCATCGTTGTGAAGAGGTCTGGCTTTTTACCTTCCAGCAAGTCTCTTGCCAAACCTGGCTCTGCCCCAGTTGAGCGGACAAAATCTGAGAGGACGACATCCATATCCAGGGTTATGTGAACCTGAATTCCTTGCAGGCGGCTGAGAAGTGGTGGGACATCGACCCGGGTGGCCCCTTCAGTCTGGGGGAGGAAGCCAACAGAAGAGGCGACTCAGCGGGGCTGGCGGCGGTGGCGGCAGCCCCCAAAGGCACCTGGCAACTGGGGTGGGGGAAAGGGTTCCTCTTGGAACAGGATCAGACACTCACCGAGCGAGGCTGCAGGCCACGCCTCGTGCTTTACCGTCAGAAAAAGATTCCCAGAAAGCTAAAGATACATGGTCCTGAAAGAGAAAGGACATCTTCTTTGTGCACTTCCATCTTCCCCGGTCTGGTGCCCCAGAGGTGCTGGCATGGGAACCAGCCTGCTGGGGAAGATGGGAGTGCTGCCGAATGGGTCTGGGTGTGGCTCTCTCCGGACCTGCCTCTTCCACTGAGGGATGGCACAGGTGCCTGTCCCGCAGGGCGCTTTCTCACTGGCCCAGCTGCCGGGGGGCATTTCTGGGCACCTGCCGAGGCTTGGGGCGGGCCTGGCACCCCTCCACTCTAAATTCCCCCACCCTGCAGGTGGCATCCTCCAGTGGCCTTGCTCCCCACTCTGGGCCCAGGAGGCAGGGAGGACCCCTCAGGGGCCCCCAAAGCCTGCAGGCAGCCCAAGCCCGGGCACTGCTGCAGCGCCCCGGAACGCCTCTTGGCGGGAGCCAGACGGATCCGGGCCCGCCCCCCCCCCCACAGCCCCGCCATCCACCCGCATGCCACCCCTGCTCCAAGGCACAAGGCGCGCACAGCGGGGCCCCCGCGATGCTCCTCCCGGGGGGGCAGTGCGGCCCCCGGGACAGTCCTGTTGCTCCAGCCGGACCCACTGCTGGAGCCCCGGCCAGGCCAGGGGCGCGCCAGGGGCGCAAAGGGCTACCGCCCCCCCGCGCACAAAGCCCACCCCTCGTGGAGCCGGCAAGCCCACCCCTGCTCCCCCCAGCCTGGAGCAGCAAGACCGGTGGCGGCACACGGGGGCACAGCTGCCCCCACAGGCAAGCAGCCCACCCAGCAGGGCTTGGAGGGGAGGGGGGCAGGAGGGGCCACCCCGAGTCTGCTTCCATTTCCACACCCTGCAGACATCGCTCGCCTCTGGCCATGAGCGCAGGGTGACGAGCTCCCTAAAAATAGCCCTGCCGCCTCTTATCAGCAAGAGGCAACAAAGCCCGGCTTTCCCCAGTGAGTCAGCAGGGAGTTCGAGGTGCCCTTCCTGGCCCCGCATGCCCGGAGCACCAGGCGGAGGAGAGCCGGGCGGGCCACGGGCAGCTTGTCTGCACCGCACCGGGTGCCTCAGGTGGGAGGACGAGGAGGAGGAGAGAGGGGTGTGTGGTCCCGCCTCGCTCGCTCGCGCTCCCCTGCTCTTTGAGAAGCCTCTCCGCCGCTCGCTCGCTGGGGCGCTCGCATTCCGACAACAGAACCACAGCGCCACCCGTGAGGGCCGAGGGACCGTGAGCAGGGCGGGCTGCGCGGCCCACGACCTTTCCGGTGAGCTCAGCCAGCAGCCAGGAGAGCATTTCAGGCAAAGCGGAGGGCTGAGGCAGCAAGCTCAGCCGGATCTGGGAGCCGGGAGCCGGGCTGGAGGGCACCTTGGGGAAACCGCCCTCCCCTCCCGCGAGCGGCGATCCAGGGACCGCCAGGAGGAGGCAGGCCCAAGCAGAAGGGGCGCGGGCAGGGGCACGGGCAGCCTCTGTGCGGGAGGGCGAGCCCCCGGATGGCTTGCAGTGGCTCCAAAGATCGCGGCCAAGGAAGGGGGGCGCTACGAACCGGGCAGCGAATCGCGCTGCAGCGGTGGCCAGCGCTGGGGCACGCGATCCTCCACGGGCCGCGTGCCTGTGGCCTCATCTCGGGGCTGCGTCCCGTCCCCAGGGGGCGGCCGGCAGCCGGTGGGGTCGCGTGCTCTCCATCCCGTGGTGTGCAGGCGGGAGCCGGGCTTGGTGGTCCCGGCAGCCCCCCTGCCTGCTGCAGCTCCAAATCCGACTCTGCCGCTGACTGGGCTCGGCAGACCCCGGGCCACCAGCCCACAGGGAAGGCCAAGCGTACGGAGGCGGGGGCACCCCTGCTGCCCCTGCTCGTGCGGCTTGCACTGGACAGGGCTGCACGGGGCCTTCTCACAGAACTGAAGCGACACAGAATCCTAAGCAGGAGTCCCCAGGCCCCGTTGGACCTCGAGGCGCAATTCACGGCAGGTCAGCCTTGGGGGTGCACGGATGCAGCGGGCCCAACTGGCAGGGGCTTTGCCGAGCAGTGGCCAGCCTGTTGCCAAGAAGTCTACCTGGAAGGATTTGGATTTTTAACGAAACATCCCAAATGCGTTTACACAACGCCATGAAAATATCGAGCTCCGAGGCCTGAAAAAGAAAAAGGACTCTCAGGCCACTGGCGTGCGAGTCGCGCCTCCTGGCTCCAACGGGGAGTACTTTATGCAGGCCTGTTCGGGGAGTTCACACGTGCTGCCCTTCTGCACTGGGCCCGGCAGGAAGCGCTTGTGTGCAGGTGTGAAATTCAGTACCTGGCGGCTCTCTACATCCACCTTGGGAGAAATAAGCTCCTAGCAGTTACGGACGCAAAGCCAAGATGCCTTGGGTGGGAGTTCACCCGAGAAAGGTGTCATATGAAAAGAGCAAATGTAGAAAACTTCCAAGGACACATGTATTTCTCCCAAGGACACGAATGCTGTCCAGACCCTGCGACTCTCAGCAGAAACAGATGCAAACATGCTGTTCTTGGTGCCACACTCCAGAGTACAGAGTTCCCAAATATCCTTGAATTTCCGGACTGCCCATCATGCGAGCTGGGAATGAAGAGGAGGGACCTGTCCTGCCCTTTCTTCCTCCCAAGGCTGTCTATCGCCAGAAAACACATGAACATCAGACAGTGCCAAAACACAGATTTTAAAGAAACTTTCAGTGTTTTGCAACACCAGCAATAGCTGGGATTAGACAATCGAGACACCCCTTCAGAAGCTGCACAGCCTTCCTGAGATTAGGAAGCAGAAACATGAGTTATGTGTCCTCTGTGTATTGAAGACACGGAAGCCTCACCCTCTAGATAACTCCCCCCCACTGGGTTCATGTGGATGTTGAAGATGATGGGGGCAGAGAGCCCTTGGGCACCTCATGAGCCAAAGACCATGAGGGGGAGCAAACATCCCTCAGCCTCACCGACTCGGGTCTCTCCTGCCACACAGGCCTCTGCACTACCAAAACCCATTCCAGCACGAAGATCCTGAAAAAGATCATTGCCCAGAGCACTGAAAGCCACCGAGAGGTTCAGTGATGTTCCTCCGAGCAAGCCATCCAACAGGGAAATGAACGCCGTCTCTAGGCAGGCCAGAAACCAGACTGAGATGGAAGGAAGGGACGCAAGCTGAAAACCTCAATGCTCACCCCAATACTTTAAAATGTTTCTGCTCAGAAGAAAGAGCTAGCAAAGGCCTGGAAAAGGTTAAAGCAGCACCCATCTCTGCTATTTGAACATTCCTTCCCTAAAGCCACACCAATGCCCCTTGCCTGCTCCCGTGGTGTCCCCAAGCTGCAGACAGAGAATCTGGGTCGCCGCAGAGGCCGAGGGGCCCGTGCCCGGGAGCTGCCGCCGCCCGGCTGCCCCCAAGCCTCGCGTTGCTCTGCCTGTGCTGTGCACCAGCTCCAAGCTCTGGAATGCCCCCCTGCTCTGGCTCAGCCGCCGGGCAGCACACCGGGGCTGGTGAAAGGCCTCCACCAGCTGACGCTGCCTCCTCCCACTGGCTCATGCCAGGATGAGCAGAGGGGTCCCGGCGACGGTCATGCTGGTGAGGCAAGCCCAAGGTCCGACGCAAGCAGCGCTCGCACGGAAAGCACTTCCTCCTTGCTCGGCCCGCCCACCTGCCTCTTCAGGAGAGCAGCTCCCCCTGAATTTGCGAGAGCTCCGGCTGCTACGGGAGGATGCCCTGGCCGGGGACTGTGCCAGCCACGCACAGGCGCCCCTCTGGCGAGCCTGCTGCCGGCCTTGCCTGGGCTGCCGGGCGCCCAGACCGGGCAGCTGGGCTCAGCAACTGCTGTCACGCAGACCTGCGGCTCCACAGGCGTCCAGACGCTCCGCTGCCATGGCCCACACCGGGGGGCGGGTGTCCGTGACGCGCCCGGCCTGCCGGCCTCTGCCACCAGCCGTGCGTGCCCTCGCTGCGCAGAGCCTCCACCCTTCCGCCTCGGAGCCGGCTGCTGCCCCACCACGGTGCCCTTCGAAGGGGACAAGTGCCCCCTCCCTGATCAGGCAGGGCCTGCCAGCTGCTGGTCGAGGGCAAGTAACTTCGGAGGTCTCCCGCCACATCCCCCCCTCTCCAATCAGCTCTCAGTCCTCCGAGCGGAAAACAACAAGGCTCCCTCATTCACGCCAGCCCCACCCTCCTTCCTCATGTCCCCAGCTGCTCCAGGGACCCCTCCATGAAGCGCGCATACAAATGGCCCACAAAGCCAGGCGGGGGCCAGCAAATCCCCCCACCCCCAGCTTTACAACACACAGCCAAGCAGATCTGAGCGTGGGCAAAATGTCTCTTTCAAAAGGAAGCCCGAAATCTTCCAGAGCAGCCTCCCCTAGCGGGTGCCCTCCGCATGGGGGCTGTCAGGGGGATGGGAGGGGGAATGAGCAAAAGGCTTGGAAATTGCCTTGTGTACACACACACACACAGCCCCCAGTTCCTGTCTGAGCACAAGGAGTGCCACTCTGGAAGAGCTTTCCCCTTCACACTGCCCCTTTACGCCCAGCCCAGGGGCAACCCTCCCGTGGGTTCTTCGGCCTCTCATGCCAGCCCTCCCCAGGGCACGCCCCTGGCCTCCGACACCATCACAGCCAGCAGGACACCAGGATCCGCTCACACAACATGTTACAACAGGTAAACTTTGCGGGGGGGGGGGGGAAGAGAGGGAGTGAAACCAGGCAGCAAACCTTCTAGGCGTTGATTCAGTGCCAAGGCAAGGAGCAAGTCTCAACTTCAGGGGGAAATCCAAGAATGCCGCTTTGTTTCTGGGGAGCACAGACAGCAGACTGAGGAGGCAGCTGTCAGTAATATTTTCCTGCAGAGGCAGATGACTACTTATGAGACAACCACAGCATGACCATGGACTGGCAGGAGCCCTCCAGAGTTCAGGGCCACTCCACGGATGATGCAAGCCCTGAAGCATGGGGCGGAAAAACACCAAAAGCGAGCGTCTTCTGGGGACGGATGATGCCATCTCTTGAGCGCGTCCTTGTGTGCCACTGAGGGAGGCGGGGAGACAGAGCAGGCAGCCCATTTAAATCCCCTTCTTCCCAACCACTAAGGCACCTGGTTTTCAACAGGTTAAATTTTTTCCGCGTTTATACAATGGGAACAGTCCTCAAAATGCAGTGGGGCAGAAGGTCAGGCCTCTGGAGGCGTTGTCCTGACTAGTGTTTTTATAACTTTTGGCACTATTTTTTCGCAGCAAGATCAATAGAGTCTTGCAGTACCTTAAAGACCATGAATTTATTTTGGCCTACACCTTCATGGCCTTTCGCCCACTTCATCAGATATGTGGTGCGGCATGGCCGTTTCAGCCTTGCGGGAGAAAGAACTGTCAACAGTGAAGCCAAAAGGAAATTAAATGTGCCGTCCTAGGCATGTTTTGGCAGATTGCGCCCTAAATGCCAAAAGTGCCAATGACACGATTGCGGGGCATGGCCAGCGCAGCCGCCACTGGCAGAGCGCCTCGAATGCTCCAGAGCGGTTTCTATACGCTTCCTCAGTCGTCCGGCACAAACACCTAGTCCTCATTCCAACGCGGCTTGTTTCTCCCCTCCCGGCTGCCCCACCCCAGACCCACTTCAATTCAGAGCCAAACCAACCCGCCAAATATCATGCACGAGACCTCAGAATGTGGGCAGGGGAAGCGGCACGGCTGGGTGTGCCCTCCTGGCCCACCCTCCTCCGCAGCCAATGCCCCCACCTGTCTGTCAAGCACACGCACGCCTCGCCAAGCTCTCTCTGCAGGTTCACGTGCAAGAATGCGTGAGATCAACATGCTGCAGACACGCTTGGCATAAACGGCTTCACTGAGTCAGGTCTTGGAGGTGCTCTGTCATATGGGCAGCAAAGAAGGGTGCGTGGCTGTGTTTGGCCAGGCACCTCCTCAGTGCGAACGACAGTCAAGCGGCACAGGCAGCGCGGCACAGGCAGGCGCACCTTGCATCCGTCCGAACGCGAACGCTGAGGCCGCAGCACCAAAACTGAGGCAGGACCGCACGAGTCTGAATCTAAGAAAACCGAGGCTGAAAGAGCATTCCCAGGATCAAACGTCCTTTGTCTGTTCCTTGCCCCACTTCAAAGCTGTGTCAGTGCGGTGCTAAAGGCTGCCCTGCTCCGCGGGGCAACGCTTCTGTCTGAGGAGCTCCGGAGTGTAAGAAGGGCTATGCTGGATCCGACCGAAGGGCCACCTGGCTCCGCCCTTTGCTCCCATCATGGCCAACGCGATGACCCAAGGGGAGGGCCACCAGCAGGACACGGGCACAGCAGCAGCCCCCTGTCCGTGGCTCACCCTTTCTATTCGGGGCGTGGGAGCCCCAGCTTTGACTGCCCGAAGCGCACTGGGTGACTCTGGATCAGTCACTGATTCTCACCCTAACCTACCTCATAGAGCCGCTGTGAGGATAAAGGAGACCGGGAAAGAATTACGAAGCACGACCTGGACTCCTCAGAGCAAAGGCAAACACACACACACCCCTCCCCACTGCTCCCAAGTTCAGGTTTTGTGAGGAAAAGGTGTCTCCCCCTCTGCAGAGTTTCCCACATCTTTTACATGCACGGGGCTTTGGATGGTGGGCGTTGTAATCCATCGCAAGTGGAGACCCCTAGATTGGAGAGAGCCGTGGTGCTGTGCATAGTGGAGACAAGAAAGGGAGGCCGTTGCTCTGAATCACACAGGAGCCAGGGCGTTTCTCGTCCGAGCAATCCTGGTTTCATTCACATACAAAGCTGTACCAGCAGATTTACCAGACTGCGATTCCTTCAGCTCAGTCAGCAGCGGGAGCTCACGCCCGGATGTTATGCTGGGCGCAGGGCGGCCCGCGGGCCGCACTCCACCTGCTCACCCTCCGCTAGCAAAAGAGCGCCAGGCTCGCACCGACGGCTCTGCACCCGCCCCACGATTCACGGGTCACGTTTCATAACTCATACAGGGTGGAGAAGCTGGAACCATCGTCATCCTCCCCCCGCCCCCCCAGGGGCAACTAACTCCTCCGTGTCATACTTAAGAAAAGTGACACACAGACATGAGTCGGGTTTTTCCAAAACAGACCAAACTGTGCTCTTAAAAAAAAAGAAGAGAAAAGAAGTGGAGCTATTTCAGTGCAAAACTCAAGCTGCAGGAAATTGTGCCCACCCCCACACGCCTGAGCCCTGAGCACACCCCTGCCCTCCATCCTGGGGAAGGGGGCTGCAGGCCCACCGCTGGCCCTGCTGGACCTCCCAGGGCACCACCTGGGACTCCTGATCTTGGAGGCCAGGTGCAGCTCCTGGGGCCTGTGCGCACGCTGTGGGATTTGAGAAAGTGGTCAGGGCGCCACCGCAAAGTGGCTGCCACGGGGGCATGGAAACGCACAAGTCTCCCGACCCAGAGCAGTGATGGGGCCCGGACGCGAGACGACACCTCCAAACCCACCGTTTGTAGAACCAACAGAAACCTATTCCATAGTGATCCAGCAGCCAGTTAAGAAAATGAATTGATTTTAAAAAGCAGGAGCAGAAGGGCAGGCCACATACTCCCCACCCCCAATTTAGTGGGTTCCCAATGGCTGTGCTGTCCCTAAAGGGCCAAAATGCCCCTCCCACTGCTTAGCTATTTATTTATTTTAGCCATTGACTGCATTTATTGATTTTATTCTATGCCAGGATGTTCCCAGATTTTTAATGTAAATGTATAGTTATTTGTTTGGAAGCCGTCCCAAGGCTTTTGTGAAGGGGGCGGCATATAAATGTGTCAAATAAATAAATAAATAAACAAACAGCGGTGGCAGTAAAGGTTCCATGCAGCCGCATGCAAGCATGCTCAGCAACAGCCCCTTTGCCTCTGAGCCACGCGGGTACTGCCCCAAGCGTGTCTCCCGAATGGAATCGGGCTCTTGGACCAATGCACATTCACCACCCCACTTGGTCGAGGCAACGGGGCCCTCTGCTCAGGAGGGCTGGGAGCCCCTCCGGGAGGCCAGGCACAGGCTCCTGCGTGCTTCTGCAGCAGGTTCTTTATCTAGGACCAAAGGACGGCAGGATCAGAGGCCATGGCTGCCGCCACTGCTCCAGTGCTCTCTGTCTTGAGGTAAGGGGAAGGGGTGGCCTGTTGGGCACCTGCTTCTCCAGCTCCGGGACGGCTTCCTCCCTCCCACCTGTACTGACACGAGGAGCAGCGGACAAGCAGCCTCCACCACCAAATCAACGTTGTGGCTTGTGGCTAAAGCAAGCATGAAGAACCGTACCTGAGAATGTGAAAGAGAGGGACAGAACAGCCAACTGACTGCAATGCTGCGTCAAGCTGTATTTAGAGCCACTTAGCGAGCCGCAGCTTTTGGATAGCATGGAAATGTCAAAAATATTTACATGCAGCTGATCTAAACAAAAAATACTGGTTTGGGCAGCTCCCAACAACTGAAAACATTAATTCAGCTACAACACACAAACTGCAGCAGCAGCAGCAAACCATAACAGACCGTAAAAATGTGTATTTATTTGGATGTTTACAAGCAAAGTTCCTGGCTGAACAACACCAAAGCAGTGTATAAAATAAGATGAAGAACAACCCAAGCATCCAACAAAACCGCAGCCAAATGCTAGGCAGTCTTCCGAACTTGGAGCAGCACAGAGGTTTTAAGCCAGTTGACTCAGCGAAGAGGATGTGCCTTCCGAAAAAATCTAAATTTTATCTTGGTCACGGAAGACTGTTTGTGAATAGGTTGCCCAAGTTCACGAGGAACACCTTTCCAGGATATTACTTTTGCTCGGTAACGGAAGGGTCGCCAAGCCAGCCGAATGCCTTTCACCAGAGTAGAGGGATCCTTGCATGAAGGCACGAAGGAGTGATATCACCGCCCCCTCCTCAGTGGTCAAGAAAATGATGGAACAAGCAGTGGGAAGAGATGGGAGGGTTACAACAGGGAGATACCGCTGCCTGAGCGCTGGCGGGAACAAGATGCTTTCTGCTGCTTGCCCCCGACTAAAGCAGCCCCACAGAAAATGCCCCACGGTGAACCAGGGAGCAGCCCGGCAGCCTTTCCGGCCCCCCAAACCAGCTGCAATCGGATGAAGCCACAAGCCTAGGCATCCCTGGAGGGGAAGTCCAAGGGCCGGAGTGCGTTTGAGCAACAGTTTGGGAGGGGACGGAGGGGGGGGCGGCTCTCCCGAGGCCCCTCACGAGTTCCAAACATGAAAGCCGGGGGTGGGGGCAAAAGCAGCAAGGCCTGCGCTCCCTGGGAAGCAAGGGCCCTCCCGCGGCATCGGTTGGAGTGAGGGCGTGTGAAGCAGGCCAAAAACTGGGCACTCGCCCGTTTGGACCCAGCTAGTCTTATTTCCGAGCGCACCCGCTGACATCAGCAGGGCTTCGTGTGGGGGTGACTGACTTAAGCCCTACAGATTTCAGCGGGCTTCCAAGGGTGACTACATCCAGAAGCAGCCCTGTAGGAAGGGACTGTGAGCAACTCAGGAGAAAACTGTGAGAGCACTTCCAGATTCTAGGTGTTTGCTTTCCCAAGCTACCGATGGACAACTGTAGGTGCGGGCAAAGTGAGCAGAATCTGCTGAGAACTAGTTACTTTTAACTTCTATGGGCTTCCTTCTTATATACACATGCCCACACCTGATTTCTGTAGGTGCGGGCAAAGTGAGCAGAATCTGCTGAGAACTAGTTACTTTTAACTTCTATGGGCTTCCTTCTTATATACACATGCCCACACCTGATTTCTAATACCCACTGCAGGCAGCTGAGAGTCTACACACCATTGCAGGAAGTAACCTTGCAAAAAGCTCCTAATCCATCTGCCCGCGGATGCCAATGGTCGGCATTTGTGTCCTAAAAGGCTGAAGCTACCTACAAGTCTCACTTCACTCTCTCGGCTAACAAGCCCTTAGCACTTCTTCAAAAAAGCAAACTTCATTCCCAGTTCCAAGAAGTTTTAAATAAAACTTCCCAGTCATCTGCTCCCATTTTCAAGAAAAAAACGATACAAGACTTCACAGCTTTGTTAGAGGGGTTTTTCCTCTTTTTTATGGTGGGGGAGGTAGGAAAGAAGCACTGACCCAGCCGCAGTTCTTAGGATGCCAAAGCAGCCCCATCAAATTCTTACTCTCAATGACGCAATCAAAGCCATACGGCTCTCTAACCACCCCACCCCAACTTTAGCCTGAGTCTTGGACTGTGGTGTACAGTCCACAGTGTTGTTCTCCTTCCATGTCCAGAAACACCTCTCTCATTCATTAAGTAACACAAAGGACTCCATGCTGATCACAAGGAAAACTCCAAAATCCCCATTAGTGCAATCAGAATTGTGGGATCAAGTACATAATTGTAATTTTAAGTCTACCCTTTTGCAGTGAATTCTGGGTCAGCCCAGCAAAAGCATTCCACTAAGGCGGATGCTGGAATTCAGGCTCTCCCCGGCAGGACTGCGACCCACCAACACAGACGAAGCGCACCATGAAGGTCATGACAGGGCACCAGGCTGCCACCGCCATCCCTCCCAGTCCGCGGCTTCAGTGTCTCTCCTTCTATAAGCCCCGACTACACGTCAGATCAATACACCGAAGGAAGATCAGAAGCTGCCAAGCCAGGAGAGGGAGACACGTCGGCCCAAAAAGCCAGCCAATAAGTTTGGCAGCGCAGGCCCTGGCCATGCAGTTTGGTCATACCAGAACAGACATTCAGGACAAGCAGATGAGATTTCATAGCTATTGGTTTATATTGAGAATTGGTTCCACAAGCCGAGAAGCCAGGCAAGGCAAACGGAAGGACTGATGTGGAAGGCTGAGCTCAGAGTTTCGGAAGCCAAGGAGGACCCTCCAAAAGAACAGGCAGGCCAGCTGCTCTTGCGCCATAAAGATGGTGGCGGGCGGGCGCAGGGCAGAGCGGCGCAGAGCCCCACGTTGCTGGCTCTGGAAGGAAGCAGCTGCGTGCAAGGCGAGAGCACAACACGCACTGTCGGTGCCCTTCATGTGCTCGGCGCTGCCCAGGAGAGCCGGGAGTCGTAACCCTGGGAAAGGAGAACTGTGCTTTGGATTGCGTGTCCTCATCCACCAGTGGCCATCCTACAAGCCCAATGGGGTGCCCTCATTCCAAGCGTTCATTTCCACCCACCGCTGTGCAGCGAGCGGCTGGCTCTGCAATGAAATGGTCCAGGATCCCTTCATAGCGGCATCTCCAGGCAGGGCTGGGAAGGACCCGTCCAAATCTCTGGAAAGCTGCGGCTGCATCAGTGCCGAACTAGAGGGCACCATGGCCTGATGCAATATTTAGGAAATTTCTAATCCGCTTCGCACTATAAAAAGACTCCAAGCAGGGTACAGACAATGAAACATAGTAAAATATTACACAGAACTCATGAGCAAACAGAGGAAAACAGTAGCTGAGGGTTTGCATAATGCAGCAACAGGTAACAACGAGAAATGCATTCAGATTTGTCAGAAGCTTCCACAAAGAAAGGGCCAGAGTGCAGCGGCAGAGCTTGTGTGCCACACGCAAACAGCGGTGGGTTCAGCCGGGAAAGGCAACTCTGAAACCCTGAAGAACCACTGGGGTCGAGACAGAGCAGCCTTCCCTGGACCATCACCTGCTGGATGCGTGTGACTGCCAGTACCATCATCCACAGCTGAGGCAGCCATGACAACTGGGCATGGTGGAAGCTGCGATCCAACGCCACTGGAGAGTGCAGTGTTGGGTAAGGTTCACCCAGCCAGTCCTGGGCCGAGACCCTGGCTCTGACCTGGCAGAAGACTCCTCCTGGCACATCCACTGCTGTTCTGGAAGGACACTGGCGTCACGGATTCCAAAGTCCAGGAGCAGCGCTGCTTGAAGGAATGGTTCTCTGGAAGAGGGCCAGGCGCAGGCTTTTCCCAAGACGGGGCTTTGTTCAGATGGGTGTGGAGAAACAGGGCAAGGCTGTGGCAGGTGCTCACCTGCCGAAGGCTCGGAAGTCTGGCTGGCCAAGCCCTGGAATTGCATTGCTTACCATTAGTCACCCCACTCGCATCTACGCCTGTGGACAGATGGCTGCAGGGCCAAGCGAGTCCTCCTGCTCCTTCTCGCTAACAGGAGCTGCCCGGGAACACGCAGAGGGACCGGGAGGGCCCGCTGTTAGGCGATGCGAGGCCAGTCGCTAGGGACCGTGGGCTCAGGCCTCATCAGGAGGTGACAAATGGTCATCCGATTGCTCTCGCTTTGCCAAGGGGTGCGGGAGAAAGACGAGTAACCGGGATGCTGCCGCCTCTGGTTCCACAGGCCAAAGCCCCCATTGTGCACATCAGCAGAACCTGCACAAATGCTTCCTCAGCACAACCCGCGTAGCTGCGGACGCTTCCCCCATGAAACGCCCAGGGGAGAAGGCTGCCCAAAAACGGCAACTGGCCAAGGTCACAGGAAGAGGAGCGTGACGAAGGGATTCCAGGAGAAGTCCTTGTCAGGTGCATCCCTCCCTGAAAAGCCACATCAACAAGGCCCAGCCTCTGTCTGCCCCTCCAGCTAAGCCCCACCACTTGGGTAGCCACCGGCACACCTGCCCCTGCAGGCATGTCAGTGGGAAAGCACCGGAGGGCCACAGGTGTGTGACTGTCACCAAACACACCCCGCCGTCCATCTGGCAATGACAGCACAGCTCAGATATGAGGCCTGCCTCCTGCCCCAGGAGCCTGTGCTTGTTGGGATGGCCTGAAGCAGTCGTGTGGCCAGGAAGCAGATGTATGATTTGGCCCAGAAAGCAACACCTTCTGTTTGATCTTTCATGACATGCTCATTGAAAAGAACAGAAGCATTTGCACATCATCATGTTCAGCCACATGATGAAAACAAGCTGCAAAGGGCCTCTGACTTGCAGGGGACTTCAGAAACGTTTGGCTTCCACTTGATAAAAACAGCAGTTTTCGGGGACTCTAACCCTGACAAACTATGGTCAGTTTTAACCGCGGTTAACAGAAAGACGACTTCATGCTGTGGTTTATGAGGCTGGCTCCTTTCTACTATTTATTTATGGCTATTTTATACCACTCAAGAGTCCAATCTCCCTGGATGTAATCATTTAAAAATCTGAATGATAATGTAGGGCTCAGATAATGCAGAAAACTGCGGCCAGAACAAGATGCTTCTGGTCTCCTTATGGCTGCACCCAAGGAGGGGAAAGAAGGGGCCACATGTGAGTGCCTGCCTTGCTAGAGACTCTTCTCATCGCACTGGACGGCGGTTTAATGCGTCAGCAAGCAGCCCATGAGGAGAGTAAGGCTGGAGCCGAACTGCAGCAAATACTAGCAACCCCATCCCAGCGAAGCACAGGAGCAGGCTGTCCAGCCTTGCCCAATCCAGTACCCTCCAGGTGCATTGGACTTCCACTTTCACAACTGCTGGGTCCTGACCAAAGGTGCCCTTGGGCGAGGACTGAGCTGTGTAGCTGCCAATGGCTACAAACGGCACAGAAACAGCCCTGGAAACAAGAGCAAACAGTAACCTATAGGAACACCACACCCACACACTCATTGCCCCTACAGACAAGACCAACTGTGGTGCAGCCAGGAAAGCGTCGAGAGAAATCCGGGTTTTCTTCCTACCTGGCCATGAAATTCACTGGGTGACTTTCAGTCAGTCACTGGCTCTCAGCCTAACCTGCCCCACAGGGTCGCTGGAAGGATAATGGAGAAGGGGAAGGTTATGTACACCACTTTGGGCTCCTTAAAGGAAAAGCCAGAGATCAATAAGTGACACCACGGAAAATAATTCAATGCTAAATAACAGCTTAAGAGCTGCATCTGCCAGCAGTTACTGGGATGGAGGGTTTGATGCTCGACAGAACGATAAAAGATCCCTCTGGAAGAGGCAAAAGCACAGGACCAACCCACCTCTCCAAGAGATGGTTACAGAACGACAACCAAAGGCCGCGGGGAGAAACTGGACTGACCACTAGGGCAGCTTTCCCAACCTGGGACCCTCCAGAGGGCCAGGATGGCTGGGAAAGCTGGGAAGTGTAGTCTCACACTTCCAGAGGGCCAGCAAGGGGCACCGCACAGGCAGTGAGAGCAGGTCCCACGGAGAGGCAGAGGGCCCAAAGGAAGAGGGTCTGATGTTACACACTGATGGCAAGCGCTGGCCACTCAACCCTTCTTCCAGTTCCACATCTCCCACAGAGAACTGCGCATGCTTTGGTGTCGCCTGTTTCCATCAACAGCCTTGCCAAGGTGTGGGTGGCCAGAAAGGTGGGGAGTGGTGGGCTTGCCTTGGTTCCTTACAGTTAAGTGCAGATCTGAATGCTGGTCCCCATACTCAATGGCTGGTGTCCGGTGGCTGGATACTGGAGAAATCCGTTACGGACCTGGGAAGCACACCAGCACAGAAAGCTACTCCTGAGGCAAAAGGATGCTGGGGCCAGGAATCCCTTACGCACATGCTCCCCGGCTGCCCCATTACCCTATCAATTACAGATATGAGAAGACGGGACAAGCACTCTGTCATCGGCAGCTCCTAACGTTTCTGTTTGCTCTGCAATTTCCAAGTCAACAGGCTTGGCCCAGAATTATAAAAACATCTGATGCTCATTCCCAGTGCTTACAGTTACAGAACAACTTGATAAATATTAACCCAGCTCTTGTATGGCCTTTTGAAAACCACATAAGTGTCTTTTATCAAATACTACTGACACGGAAGCAAAAAGGTACCGCGAAGCCAAGAACAGCCCTTCCCCTTCGTGTCTCTGGACACATCTGCTAAAAATAACCTCGAAAGGTCCACAGGCGGCGGCTCCCAATTCCGGCCTCAGTTATCACAACGGGCTGGTCCGAAAGAGAAAGTTTTAACACCGCCAGTTAAAGCCACAAATTAAATCTTGCATCAAAGCCGGCGGCGCAAGGAAGCCGTTCTTTACAAGGGAAAAGTTAAGCTGGCCCAGGAGGCAAAACAAATGCTGAGAAGTTACCACAGCACTATTCATCCAGCAGAATGCAGTAAATGATTCGGAGAAAGGAGTGCGGGCCACCAAAACAAGAAAGCAGCCCCCCGGAAGAGAAATTGGAGGAGGAGGAGGGAAGGCTGCGGGCTAAGGGGCAGAGGGACTGGGGGAAGTGGGGCTGTCCAGCGGGGGGCAAGAGAAAGTTCCGAGAGGGCGGTTTCCAGGAAGTCGAACTAAAACTGGGCACGCCTGTCTGAAAACAGCAGCCCAGCAGAGGCAGGCCCAGAGGCCTGCAGGATCAGACGGGGCAAAGGAGCAGAAGCTGGGCAGGGGTCTCTGGGGGAAGCGAAGAGGAGCTGCAGAGACGGGGGCTGCCGAAGTACTGTGTGGGGCAGGGAGGAAGAGGGTCTGAGAACTCAGGGAGGGCTTCAGGCTGAGTGAGCAAGGGAGCGGGCACTGGGCAAGGCAAGGGGAGCGGCATCGGAGCTGAAAGCCGGGCTAAGCAAGACCTGGCCGTCCCAGCCCTGCCCTGGTGCCCCGCAGGTGCGCTGGACTACAACTCCCATCGCCCCATTATGAGAGAAGACACGGCCTAGCACACCTGCGGGGCACCAGGGTGGAGTAGCAGAGAGGCTGGAAAAATCATGGGAGGAAACCAGGGCAGGGAGTTGGGGACCCAGCACCTTCCGACTACAACTCCCATCATCTCTGACTACTGGGCATACTAAGAGGGCCTGATGGGCGCTGTAGTCCCGGGATCCTGCAAGGCGAGCTAGAGGAGACCCCCGTCTTCTAAAGAGGTGGAGCAAAAGAGGGTCGTGTGGGCGGGGCCGTCAGGAGTATTAAAAGAGGGCGGAGCGCTAGCGAACCCCCCCGAAGCTCAGGGGGCGGGTCAGAGAGACCTGGGGGGCCGGATGCGGCGGGCGCGAGGCCCCCTGACCCTTCGGAGGGGGCGGGGCGCCGGGTGGGGCGCGCCTGGCGCGGGCGAGGGTCGGAGAGGGGCGGGGCGAGCGCGCGAGAAACTTCTGCGGGGGGGGCGCCCCAGCCTCTTACCTCAGTCGCCGTCGTCCGCCGCCGCCGCCGCCATCCCGAGGCGCCTCGCAGGGCCGCGGGCCCTGAGCGGGGAGACCAGGCTCCCCCGGAGGGAGGGAGGGGAGGGGAGGGGAGGGGAGGGGCGGAGCCGCAGCTCGCCCGCCCGCCCCCGCTCGGCGACGGCTCCTGCCGAGGGGGAAGGAGCTGCGGAGGGAGCGGCTCAGTCAGTCCGCCGGGACGCGGAGCGCCGCCGCACCGGTCCGCCTGCGCGCGCGTCCCCCCCTCTCTCCAGAGCGCTCTCCGCGGCGCGCGCGCCTCGCTCCCTCTGCGCGTGTGCGCCACCCCGGAGCGTCCCGCCGCGTCCCGCCCTCGGCCGGGAACTGCATGCGCCAGCCCCATTTTCCACCCGGAGGCGCTTCGGGTGCGGACGCGGCGCTCGGAGGCCGCCTCTTCCTCCTCGCTGAGCGTCGCCGTCGTGACGGGAGAGCCAATCCTCGCACTCGCACCCACGGGAGGCCCCGCCCCCGAGGCAGGCGCGCGCGCGCCCCCGCCACGCCCACCCAGGCTGGTGCCCGGGCGGACCCGCAGGAGCGGCCGGTCCCCCCGTTTTCTTGGGGGTCCCTCGTTCATGGGGCGCCCTGCAAGAGGCCGCGGTTTGCAGCAGGACCGCCATCCGCACGCGGAGAAGCGAGCGCGTGTCTGCAAGCAGAATCGGAGGCAGCGTGTCTGTGCACAGCAGTTGCTGGGGAACATGGACATGAGAGTGCTGTTGCAGTCACATCCTGCCTGTGAGAACCTGGTGGTAGCTAATTGGACACTAGGAGCAGAAAGCTGGGCTAGGTGGACCCTGGCCTGATTTGGAAAGGTTCTTAAAATCTAGCAACATACTCATTTTTAAAAATACAGTAAGGGCACAATCTCATGGTGGGCATGTCGTGAGCGGAGCCGGCTGGTGCCGGAGGTCAGACTAGATGGCCCGGGAGGCCCCTATGTTCTAAAACATAGAAACTCGCTCTGTTTCTATGTTTATTATTATTATTACTATTATTAGAACATTTCTATGCCGCCCCTTGCCGAAGCCTCGGGGTGGCTTACAACACAATAAAATATAATACAATACAAAAATAATAATATAAAATTAAAATTAACAATATAAAATATAAAATAAATAAAAAAATATAAACGATATAAAAGGGGTTAGAAAAGTTAGAAAAGAAAAGAAAAGAAGTCGCCCTGGCAGGTTTAGACAAGAAAGCAGGTTTAGACAAGAAAGCTCCCAGCATGCCCCAGCCAGAAGAAAGATCTCGTAACTCCCAGTATTCCCCAGTTTACACAGAATTGTGCCTGAACAGATTAAAAATCACACACATATATACTGTTGAAGAGCACGGGATGAAAACCCCTGGCTTATCAGAAGGGACAGACCTTGGCTCAGTGACAGACCCGCAGCATTGTTTTTGGATGGTCCCAAGTTTAGTCTCCACCAGAATCTCCAAGTGGGGCAGGAGAAAGGCCTGCCTGCAACCCCAGAGGCCCTTGCTGCCAGCCGGTGCCAACAAGGCTGAGCTAGATGGACCAAGGGTCCAATCTGGGATAAGGGAACTTCGACATTCCTGTGTTGTTGGGTTAGCAGCTCCTGCCAACCTCAGGCAGCATGGGCAATGATTGGGTGATGGGAGTTGTGGTCTAACAACATCTGGAGGTGCCACAGATTTCCTGTCATGTTCTATACTGTAGAGAGAGAGAAATGGAATGCCACATTTACATGTGTGCGTGCACATACAAATAGGGGGAGGCTCGGATGGGGAGCTGCACTTGGTCCATGAAACCCTGTGTCAATGTTTAAATTCACTGCAACCCTATACCTGTTCAACTTTGAAGTATGCTCAAATGCTTTCAATATGTTTTACTTCCAGGCATATGTGCTGGTAGCTTCAATCATAGACCTAAACAGGAGGGAGAAAGTCCCATTGAACTACATGGGGGTGGATACCCATAGGATATGCACAGCTGGTCTTTAAAACACTGCAAGACAGTTGCCTTTGTTGCAGCAGCCTAACACAACGGCTCGCCGGGAAGTTTTTGGTGCCAAGCAACACAGAGGTTTTCTTGTTTCACCCTTTCCCTGTTAGCATAATTTTCATGGGTTGCTAAAATAACAAAGAGAAAGTTATACTCTTATTTAGATTGTATAGGTGTCCTTTTAATGCCAAGGAACAAGTTGCAAGCTGGCTATTTAGAGAAAAGGTAGAAAGAGAAATGTATAGAAACACATGTGTGCTTTGTTTTAAATATTTAACTATTTTGAATAATGAATATGTGCTTTTGTCTCGGAAGCCTCATTTCTAGGAATAAACTGTTAGGCTAAGTCTGTGCTGGCAGGACTGTTAAATTTAATTACCTGTTCATTAAAGAAATGTGATTTAGAAATATCTTAGCTGGCATATAGTTGAACTTTTCAGTTGTATTATTTTTAGCTTTTCTGCTGTTTAGTTGCAAAACCACCACAAAAATGCACGATACTTTATAATAGTCAAGCTGCCTCTTCAAACTACTTGTTTAAACAGTTGGAATCTGCCTCCCCCACCCCCACCGAAGGTCACGACTACTGTTGATTAAGGCAAATATATTGAACATATTTCCATTTGGAAGAGGCCCCTCTACCCATTTTACAGTGCACCAGAGAACTGGAAATACTTAAATTCTACTCTAGAACTACTTGCCCGTTAAAAGTACATTTTTGGCATTTCTTCAAAGCCAGGCCATTCTGCCGGAATTGTCTAGCAGTCATGGGCTATGCAAGGGGCTGTTTGGTACAAATGTACAGCCGGCCCATATTTCTAGATTTTGTCATACTTAGAAGAAGCCCACTGAAATCAATGGGATTGATTTCAGTGGGTCTCCTCTAAGTACAACTAAGTGGATCCAGCCCTATGCTCTGAGTCAGTTAACAATACTAAAAGATCTTTCATGTAGAATACACGGGGAAATGTAAGTTATAAACATAGATGCACAGCCAAATTACTCCCAGAAACTAAAAACATTCTGAAATAAAAAGGCTTACGTTGCTTCCTGAAAAGACCCAGGCCCAAACTTTGGTGGATCTCCAGAGAGAATACTCCAAAATTGATCCCAGACCGGTTTTGTTTTGTCTGAATCTTGGGCGCGTTCCAAGAGGAAGTCCTCAACAGATCATCAGGGTTGTGGTGGAACACAGTGGAGGATGTGGCTTTGGCCGCTATTATCTCCCCTCTCTGGCTTGGAAGGCTGACTTCCAACCACAGCAGTGAAATCATAGAAAGTACTTGTCACCGACAACAACAGCTCAGAAGCACAGCCCGCAAGGAACAATGAGCCCGTGGGCAGCGCTCTCGCTCCTGGGGGCCCCGAGTGAGGAGACGGACGCCACGTCCTGTTCGTCCAAGGACGGCCGAGTGCCTTGCATTCTCCCGGTCGTGGGCTGCCAGCAGCGCTGACGGACAAAGCATGTGGAATATGCACGGGGTCAGCTCATGGCCCTTGTGTTATCTCTCCGAAAGACAGGGAGGATGGGTCTCCGCAGGAGAACAATTTCCAGAGGGACTGCCTTGCCAGTCCATTAGAGCAGAACCAGTAAAGTGTCTTTGGTCACATTAAAGGCAAGCTAGTAAGTAGAAGCGCTATAAAGTACCTCAGAGGTACAAAGAGGAGGGTCAAGAGCTCTTCTTGCTGATGCGAGTGCAGCACACGGAATAATCGGCTCCAGTTGCGACAACCCAGATTCAGGCTGGGCATCAGGAAAAGCTTCCTCGCTGTCACAGCAATATGGCAGTGGGACCAGCTGCCTGGAGAGGTGGGGGGCTCCCCACACTGGAGACATTCAACAGAAACTGGGCAGCCACCTGAGTGGGAGGGTGTGAACTGGTGTCCTGCAACAGCAGGGGGTGGACTAGGTGGCCTTCCTGGCCCCTTCCAGCTCTACTTTTCTACGATTCTATGATGATTCATTCTGGCAGGAGCTTTCGCGGGTAATGTTCATTCATCGGAAAACCATGGCGCCTGCTGCTCACCATGGATGTGGCTTGATCAAGCACCTGCCAGACAAACCCTGGGGTAGGGCAGCAGACCACAAGGTTAGATAAATCAGGACCCAGGTGCCCCTGCCATGCTAACATCCTGTGCCGATCATTGTTGTGTATTCTCATTTGCTTTTAATTGCATATTGCTTTTGTCCTGTAATAAAACCCTCTTTTGTCTACAGATGATTGTTGTCTTCAACTCCTTCAGCATAACAGGAGGTCTGGGAGACTCCCAGGTGGTTGTGGCATTTCAGCTGCCCCCACAGCTCATGAGATACTGAGCCTGGGATGGTGCAGCTGGTGACCTGCACTGGCCGTGGGTTGGCCCCGGTAGCCTTCTTGGCCCCTTCCAGCCCCACTATCCTGTGATGCCTGGGGGCAGGGGGTGTCAGTGGCTGTGGGGGAGGGCAGTCCAGAGCTCGGTGCCACGAGCGGCTCAGGCTGTGTGAAGTTCAGAGGACGGATGTGTCAGTCGCCGTGTGCTCGCACGCTCCTGCGACATCCACAGGTGTGCTGCTTTTCACCTTTGGGGTGCCGCTTTTGTTCACCTGACGCCCGAGCCGGACTGGCCCTCCCTGGGCAAGGCGCTCCCTGTCTCCCTTGCTCCCCTGCGCTGTCCACTGCGACCCATCGCCCTGGGCTTGGCCCAGCATTGTCTTGCTGGGCATCTTCTGTCCCACTCCCTGCGCTCACTCCCGTCTTCATCTTCTCCATTTTGACATACGCCAGGCAGAGCAGCAAGGGCGTTGATCTGAGGCTTGTGTGCAAAATCTGGTCCGGCTGGCTGATAAAAGGATGTTTTAAAACGTGTTGTCTCCCCGCCCGCCCCCCCGCCCGTGACACAGTCTGGCATCTCTGGGGTTGCCTAAGTGACCGTGCTCCCTTCCACCAGCCATCAATTAGTTGGTGGTGCCCTGGCTTTTCCATGGTTCCTCCACCCCAGAAGGCCGGGAGTCCTCCCAAAAGGCTTTGCGACTGGCAGCCAGCGCCTGAAGCTGCAGGGAGGCATGTGGCCCTCCGATCCCAGCCCTCCCGAGCGTCTCCAGAACTGAGCTTGGCCTCAGCCCATCGGGTTGGACACCTGTGGATGAGACTGTTGCTTCCGGAGGCCTGTAGGTCAACCTGGCACCTTGGACCGAAGCAGGGATCTATTTTGCAATGCCCCAAATGAGTCAAGCGCCCCAGGAACTTGCATGTGAGGGGAGGTCAGTAGTATCCCAAGGGCTACTGGCGACGCTCTGGCTGCGCAATCACGTGTTTGCCGAAAGCGGCAGGCAGGCCTAGGAGCGCTTTTTCGATTCCGTTTGGGGCAGCCTTCCCAAGCTGGTGCTCTCCGGAAGTGCTGGGCTGCACTTCCGGTTTCGGGGAGGGCCGGCCAGCGTGGGTCTCTTGGCCTCTCTGAGGAAGTGGCTTGCTTCTGAAATGGGGGCTCGCGCTTTGCCTGTTGGCTGTGCCCTGGCGCCGTCCCGGTTCCCGCAGGCAGACAAGGAAGTGAAGGGTTGCCACGCGCACTCACGGCACAAAAAGAGCCTGTATTTTAGCCTGCTCGGGAGCCTCCTGGCCCTGGTGCTGAGCAACAGGGCCTTGTCCCCGAGCTGAACCTTGGGGTTCCCTGCCTGACCGTGAATCCGGGCACTCTGAACTGGCCCTTGCCATTCCCTGAATCAGAGTTGTAGGCCAACACCTCTGGAAAGCCCCGGATCGGGAACGGCTGCCCTGTGGTCCTGAGGCTGCGGCTCTTCCCCTGGGTCCCGGCTTGCCATCCATTTGGCATCAGCCTCCCCTCAGTGGGAGCAGGAAGCTGGGAGGGGGACAGTCACGTGGCCACTTCAGCTGACCGGTAAAATGAATCGCCCCTTTTGTTCTCGCCCAGCCCTTGTTTATGTCCCAGACAAAAGGGTTGTTTATCATTTCTGGGGACACAGAAAAGTCCAGCAAAGAAAGAAAAGCCTGTGCTATGCAGCCCGGTTCCCCTGTGAGACTGGGTTGAGTTTTGTTTTCTTGGCCCTTTTCCCCTTTCCAACTGCAGCTCCGTGGTTTTGTTTCCATCACGCTGTTTGTGCAAAGGGCGCTGGTGGGGAGCGGCCTCGCGTCCAGCCTTCCTGCTGCAAGCCAAGAGAAGCGAAGTTGTTTACACTCTGCAGGGCCGGGAGGGGCGCCGGAAAAATGCTGGTGTGCACTTGGTGGGACGCGGTTCCAACGGCCGGGAATGGAGGAGGCCCACGTGGGCCCGCCGAAAGTGCGTCTCGAGTCGAACTCCGGCTCCCTGGAGAAGCACCGCTGCCCTTGGCGAGGCTGCCTGGCCTCAGGCGCTGAGGAGCTTGATCAAGCAGGTCGGGTGCCCAAAGAGAGGACGGACGGAGCTGTGGGCCGAGGGAGCAGGACAGGCACATCCTGGAATCTAGCGAGCGTCGCAGCATGCAGAGGCTTGGCAAATGCTGGCGGGGAGGCATAACTTCCACCCAGCGAACTGAAGGAGTTTGCTCTAGCATCTTCTTCCTTGCTATCCAATTTCCTCTGTTGTTGTCGTGAGTCAAGAAGCTGCGCCCGACCCATCGCGACCCCATGGACAACACTCCTCCAGGCCTTCCCGTCCTCCACCATCCCCGGAGTCCACCTAAGCTCACACCCACTGCCCCAGTGACCCCATCCAGCCACCTCCTCCTCTGCCATCCCCTTCTTCTCTTGCCCTCAATCGTTCCCAGCATCAGGCTCTTCTCCAGGGAGTCCTTCCTTCTCATTAGGTGGCCAAAGTATTTGAGTTTCATCTTCAGGATCTGGCCTTCCAAAAAGCAGTCAGGGTTGATCTCCTCTAGGACTGACCAGTTTGATCGCCTTGCGGTCCAAGGGACTCACAGGAGTCTCCTCCAGCACCACAATCCAAAGGCCTCAATCCTTTGGCGCTCGGCCTTCCTTCTGGTCCAGCTTTCACAGCCACACATTGCAACCGGGAAATCCATGGCCTTGACTATACGCACTTTTTCTCTCTCTGCTTCCTAGTACGTTAGACTGGCACAATTCGCGGAATGGCACTTCTGGCAGGCGCCTGCCACCACGCTCCCCATCGTAATCTGTTGCGTCAGACGTGATTGTCTACCCACGGCAGCACAAGCACACACTAGGATGCGCCGCACAGTGAAGGGGGCCTGCGCCCTCCTTGGAATCTGAGCCACCTCCAAGCCAGCGGTGCCTCAGGCGCAGAGGCAACTTCCGTACGCTTGGAAAACCAGACCTGAGTGACTGGCATCGACTCTGCCGTGGCCACCCTGCCTATCTGGTACCCCTGATTCGGCCATGTTAACAACTCGAAAGGAAAACAAATTCAAGACCCCACCTCCCGCCCCCCCGCTAATGCCTTCCCTTTATAAAAGCCGACATCCAACAAATGATCCCCAATTACCATCAACACACAACTCTTGACAAACAATCCCAAGGATGCCTTTTCCTTCGCTTTTTCATAGATTTCCATTACAAACTAACAGAGACGGACATCTCTTTGTTGCTTCCAGCTATGGAAGAGAGGCGCACAGGCATGCAAGCGAAACCCGTCCCTCCTGCACAGGCAGAAGTCTGCCAGGTCCAGTGAGGTGGGGCCGAGTCTGCATTCGCACCATCTTTCTTCTGCGTCCCACAGGCATTTTCTGAGTGCCGTCAACCCAGAATGGTCTGCGCTGGCTGGTAGCCGTTTCTCTGGAGACTCCCAGAGGAGATGACAGGAAGTGAGCCCAGGACCTTTTTCTACCCTGACTTGCGGCCCTTTCCTTCAAGATAGATTCCAGTCCTCATGGTTTTGAATGAAGGATTGATTTGCACGGGCACATGGAAAGCCACCTCCAGCAAGTCAGCGCATCCGGCTCAGTATTTACGCGGACTAGCGTGGTTCTCCAGGACATCAGGCAGAGCGTGTCCCCAGCCCCGGCCGAAGGAGCCGCTGGGGACGGATGGCCATGCAAATCCCCGAGCTGCGGGGTGCGATGCCGCAACGAGAGCTCACCAGGTGCGCATTGTTTATTTTATTCAAAGCATTTTTACCCTGCCCTTCAGCCAAAAAAACCTCCCGGAGCGGCTTACAGAAATGAGAAATAAAGGCCTGTAAGCTGAAAGTTGATACGATACAAAAGAAAAAAGCCATTGGAGGCGTGAGATTCTTGGCCGAGAGGTGCAATCTGAGACATGATGGGCACGATTCGAAGGGGAACGGAGTTCGCCTCTTCAGAGCGGGAAGCCCGAGACCAGGCAGCGAGCGGACACTCTGTCCGCAGGACAGGTGTGGCCAGCTTTGGGTGAGCCCCTCCAAGGCCCCGGCTATTCCTTCGTCTTAAGGCCATCGCCTTTCAAGTAGAGGCTGATTTCAAAGGAGGAGCCACTTCTGTAAAGCAGGAAAACAGGACACTGGTCCTCCACTCCGCTTGGCTGTGACTCCCCTTCCCATCCAGCTGAAGTGGCAACCAGTGACTCACCGCAGGTTCAGTTACTGGTGGGGAGAGGCTAAACCACAAAGGGCTCATCCTGTAGGCCCCACCCCTTCTGCCACTGTCTCCTCCCACCTTCGGACTGTGGCCCCTGGCAGGCTTTCCAGCTGAAAGAGGCTCCTCGTTGCCGGCAGAGGCCCACGCATCGATGGCTTGGACCCGGAAAACGGCTGCTCCACACGGCACAGGCATTCCTGCCCTGCAAGGCGCAGCAGCAGCAGCTTTGCTGGGTGCTCAGCTGAACAAAAGGTTGAAATTTTTTATTTAAATAAAAACATCCTACAAAAGGGCACGTGCTCGTGGCCCATCCCCAAATTAGCAAAGCCGGTGCAGGGATCCCGTAGATTTGTGAGTGGCCGGAAGGCGAGATGAGAGGGGAGCAGCAGAGAGGAGAAGGGGTTGGAGTGAAAGGGGATAAGGAGACTCGAACAGGTGGCTGGCACGCCACAGAGGGGAGACGAAGCCTTTGTTCAGGCCGGCTGCTATTGTCCTTGCCACATGTAGAATTTATAGCCTGGCCAGCATCCCAAGACGACACTGGAGCTGGGTTCGCAGGGGAGCTTCTAAACGTCAGAAGCTCCTCTGCAAATCTGCCCCAATATCTGTGGCTCCTTTAAGCTGCAGGAATTTACCAGAATGGATATCCAAGCCTCAGGCACACAGGTCATCCTCAGACCAGAGCATAAAACCTGAAGCATGATTTATGTCGTTCATTGAGGGACTACAAGTCAGTGCTCTTGGCCAGAGGCAGTCAGCGAAGGAAGAGCTCATTCCCTTGTCTGAAAACAGAAGAAAGCACCTCAGTGAAAGCTGAAGCACAGGCACAGTCGGTGTGATGATAATTCTCAGTGCAGTGGTAGAGCCGCACTTTCTGTATCTCGTGGCTTTTTGACCCCCAGTTTGGCTCTGAGACTCCACTGCAAAGCAGCCCACCTTAAGGGGAGCCCAGAAAAGAAGCAGGATGTAGTGCCGCTTCACTCCGAGCCGAAATCAGCACATGGCATATATTGCGTTCATTAGCGTCCGGGTCTGAAAGTTCAAGTCTAGGTAAATCAGCCCTAAATTGCCGCATGAATGAACGAAGGACACTTGCAGATGCTGTTCCACAGTAATAGAAAATGATCGTTGAAAGACGAGACACTGTGGGCTCATTTATTTTAAAATCCAATCACTAACAAAGTTATAAAAACATTTACAAGGGAAGAACACACCAGTTAAATGGCGAACGCTTTCCAGATGCTCTGAATGCATCCTAAATCACACCAGCCCCTGGGCAAGAGCAAGATGCAATTCGGACCTGGGAGGCAGCTGATGTCCATGCAAAGCTTCAGCAGGACATGGGGCTGAAATCCGAGTCGAGCCCAGATGCAAATCCTGGAAAGCAGGGAGAAATTCCCATTTCTCTGCAAGACTAGCATGCCCCACAGTTTGCTCAAACCGTTCTGCAGCTTTCTACATCTAGGGACCAATCTAGATATGGCAACTGTAAGTCCTGCTGTTCCCAGTCAATATAGGCTGAGGACAATGGGAATGGTAAGCCAACGTAAGTGCCATATCCCACGTTGGGGAAGGCAGAAACCTGATTATTCACCGGGCCAGCGTCTTCCCATGGAACAAGGCAGGAGAGGCAAATCCCCAAACTGAAGTAAATGTATCATAGTCGAGTTGGAAGGGGCCATGAAGGTCGTGGGGTCCACCCCCTTTCTGTTGCATGACACAAGTCAGACCATCCCACTCAAGATGGCCATCCAGTTTCTTCTTGAAAAAAAAACCCTCATTTTTTTGACTGGGTACCTCTAGGCAGCTGGTTCCACTATTGTATTGCTCTGACAGTGAGGAAGCTTTTCCTGATGTCCAGCCTGAATCTGGGGTGTCGCAACTTGAACTGATTATTCTGTGTCCTACACTCTGGTATCCGCAAGAAGAGATCTTGACCTTCTTCTTTGTGATGGCCTTTGAGGTCCTTCTAGAGGGATACCATGCCCCCCTCAGTCTTCTCTTCTCAAGGCTGAACATGCCCAGTTCCCTCAGTCTTTCCTCACAGGGCAGTGCTTCCAAACCCTGGATCATTTTGGTTGCCCTCTGCTGGACCCTAATTTTTCTGCATCTTTCTTAAATCTTGATGCCCAGACCTGGACACAGTATTCCAGATGAGGTCAGACTAGTGAGGGGTATAGGGGAACTACTACTTCTCGTGATTTGGAAGTAATACCTCCATTACTGCATCTCAAAATAGCATTGCCCTTTTGGCAGCTGCATCACATTGTTGGCTCATGTTTAGCCTCTTGTCCACAATTACTCCAAGATCTTTTTCTTGTTCCGTTCTGTTGAGCCACATATTCCCCATCTTGTATCAATGCCTTTGGTTTCTTCTTCCTCGGTGAGGACTTGGCTCTTGTCCTTATCGAATCTCATTCTGTTGCTTTCAGCCCAGTGTTCAAGTTTATGATGATTGCTCTGGATCTTCATTCTGTCTTTGAGGGTGTTTGCTCTTCCATCCAGTTTTGTATTGTCTGCAGATCTGATTATCTTTCCTTGTACTTCCTCATCTAAATCATCAATAAAGATGTTGAAGAGCACTGGGCCCAGGACTGAACCCTGTGGCACCCACTAGTTACCTCCCTCCAGTTTGAGAAGGTGCCATTGATGGGCACTCTTTAGCAGTGTCCAATTTAGCAGCCAATTTTGGATCCACCTAATAGTTTTTCCATCTTGTCCAATTTTTGCTAATTTGCTTATCAGAATGTCATGTAGCACTATGTCAAAAATGTTGCTAAAACTTAGGTAGATTATGTCCACAGTGTTCCCTCTGTCCATTTGGGAGGTTACCCAGTCAAAAAAAATGAGATTAAATTAGTCTGGCAGAATTTATTTTTGATAAATCCATGTTGGCTTCTATTGATCGCTGCATTTTCTTCAAGATGCTTGGACATGGATTTTTTAATAATTTGCTCCCAAATTTTTCTAGGGATTGATGTCAGACTAATTGGTCAGTTCTTCCCAGATTCATCTTTCCCCCCTTTTTGAAGATAGGGACAACATCAGCCCTTCTCCAGTCATCTGGCACTTCTCCTGTTTTCCAAGATTTATTGAAGATAATAGTCAGTGGTTTTGAGTGTTCCTTTCAGAAAGAGTGGCTATTGACACAGTGGGGGAGCAGGTGTAACTTCAGTGTAAGATAGGATTTAGCTTTTCCAAAATAAAATTATAGATAGTGCGACAGAAGTGAAGATGTCCTGGATTTCATACGCTCAACCTTTTCTTTACTTAGTTCTGCCATGCTAAGAATAGCACACCTAATCCCAAACATTAGCAGATTAAAACTTGTAAGGGTGGTGGCTTGAACCTTTCTTTCTGAGAGGGATGATGGGAGTCGAGAGCTTGGCGGCCTGCCGAAATGCTCCGCGGCTGTGGCAGAGGCTGGCCCAGCGCTACATTTCCCCACGGAGAAACAGCAAGGTCTTCTGCAGCCCGTCCTAGCCGAGGCCATTTCCTGAGGCCCGAGCGGGCGCCAGCTGGAGCCCAGTTCCACCAGTGCGGGCGGCCCAGTCCTGGCCCGGGGGGCGGGGGGGAAGAAGGGGAAGCGGAACCCGAGAGCGCGAGCTGTGAATCTGGGGGGACGCGAATCTGGGATGGCACAGAAGCAGGACCCCCTCCTCGCAGCCTCCGAGGCGACGAGCTCGGCCTACCGGCACGCGAAGGCCGCAGCGCCCGCCCCGCCACCCGCCGCAGGGTCTCCCCGAAGCACCCCGGACGGTGTTTCGGCGCCCGGGCTGCCACCGCCATTCCCCCTGGAAGCACCAGCGGGAACGGGACGCAGCGCGGCTGCCGGAACCGCGGCGGAAGCCGCCGGCGCCGGCCCCGGCCCGCTCCTCCAGCCCCGCGCGCCCTCTGCCGGAGCAGGCCGGGACTGCAGGAGGGGAGGCCGGAGAAGCGCCGCGCCCGCCGGATCGCGCCCGGCCCCTCTCGGAGGCGGCCCGGGTGAGGAGACGCGCTGGCTGGGCCTCCGCGGGCAGCGCTGCCCGTCTCTGCCACAAGGCGCGCCCCGCAGCACCGGCCGGGCGTGAACGGCGGGCGCCTCGCGGCCTGCAGGGCCGAGGCGGCGGCGAAGGCGCTCGGCGGAGTGCGCCCAGCCACGTCTCTCCCCGGCCGAGGACCGGCCCTGGCGGCCCGGAGCAGCAGCAGCAGCAGCACGGCCCTGCTGAAGGAGCCGCTGCTGGACCTGGAAGGCCCCGGCCATTGTTACTTCTTGCTTTTCGAAGGTGCGAGCCACCTTCCAGCCACAGATCCCAGGGGGGCGTGCGCACAACATCAAAAGCCGATCCGGCGTAAAAATCACACAATGGCACACCGCAAAAGCAATGCAGCAAGAGGAACTCTTCGGCAACATGTAACGAAAACAATCAATGTAGGCCAAAGGCAACTTACAGTGCGCACTTATAGCTATCTCAGATGCTCAAATGCCTGGGCAAACGGAAGCCTACTTCGGTGCCAAAGAGAAAACAACAGTCAGCGTCGACCGCGGCTCCTTCGGGAGGGCATCCCTGGGAGGGCGCCGCCGCAGAGAAGGCCCCGGCCCCCGCCGCCGCCGCAGCAGCAGCAACAGCGGGCGCCCCCCACCGACTGCTCAAAGGAAGCGCCCGCTCCCAGGAGCGCGCAGGGCCGCCGGCGGGGGAGGCGGCGGGCGGGCCGCGCGCCTTCCCGGGGCGACCACCTGCCCAGGGCGCCGCCCGCAGCGAGTCCGCCCGCGCCCCGCCGGCGTCGCCCGGGCTCTTGCGCCCACCCCGTCCGGGCTCCTGCGAGCGGGGCGGAGTCCCCAGCCGCCGGCATCGCCCGCTCCCGGCCGGCCAGGAGGAGCGAATCGGGGCGCTGCGGCCCGTGGGCCCCCGCCGGCTGCCCGAGCCCGCCGGCCGCGAGCAAACGGGGCTGCCGCGCCCGCGCCGGGAGCGCGCTCGGGCGAGCAGCCGGGCGAAGCGCCCTCGGAGGGTTCTGGGAAGCGTAGTTTCAGCCCGTGCGCGGCCGAACTACAGCTCCCAGGGCCGCGGAAAGCGAGCAGGAGGGAAGTGGGGCGCGCAGGCTTCCTGGGGAAGGGAAGGCGAGGCGAGACGGGGCCCCCGGCTGGACTCGGCGCCGCAGCGTCCGGGTGCCTTCTCCCTGCGCCGCTCGGCCGGCTGCACCGCGCTGCACGCGAAGGGCGCCGAGGGCGAGCGCGCCGGCAGACGCCGAGACATGAACGTGGTGCTGGCTGTCAAGCAGTACATCTCCAAGATGATCGAGGACACCGGGGCTGGCATGAAAGTCCTGCTGATGGACAAAGAGACGGTGAGCCCCCTGAAGAGGCGCGCGGCCGCCCCCCGGCCCGGGGCCCCCGCTTTCGGCCGCAGCGGGCGGCCAGCATCGCCGAGCGGCGCCCCCGAGCCCAGAGACCGGCCGCCGCCAGGCGCTCGGGCCCGGGCCCCCGGGCGCCCCGCGGGTGCCTCGCCCCTTCCCCGGAGAGCGGCGCGGGGGGGGGGCGTCAGCCTGGGATCTGCGGGGCCCCCGTGGGAGCGCGGCGCCGCGTTCCGCGCAGCTGGGGCGAAGGGCGCTCTCGGGTGCCCCGCGCTCAGGGCCGGCGCTGTCGGGGAAGGGAGACCCTCCGAAAGCTGGCCGCTTTCTCTGCCGGCTGCTTCCTTTTTGTAACCGTCCGACACCGCCCCACCCCGCCTCCCCACACAGCTGTGCTTGGTAAAGGGAAATTGGTAGCGTAAATGCACTCTGTGCATGCTCAGGGGCTGTCTTATCTGTGCTACTTGTTTACTGTAGGTGCTGTCAGCATACCATGGGCATGTAAATCATGGTGGCAGCACCCTTAACTTCCAGATGTCTGGGGACAAGCTGCAGTTTCTCTACAGAGAGATGTGCACTCTGTCCATGCTCAAAAGTACTGCCTCAGTTATTGGCTCACGCATCCCAGAGCTGTTCCTTGGCTCGGTAGACATGTTCCGTGGCAGGGACTTCATGCAAATAATAGCGTGGTATCAACTCGCAGTGTTTGCAGAATCCCAAGAGGGAGGATGGAACATCACCTGAGCTGAGCTGGGGTGTGTTGTGCTTTAGTCCAGACGTTTTAAGCTGCAGCTCAATCAGCCAGTGGTGAGGGATGATGGGAGTGGTGGGCCAGAACACCTGGGGTGCTGGGCCAGTTGCCCACCTGCGCACTCGGTGGAAATGGCAGAGCCCTCCCTGCCTTAACCGCGCGTCCCCCTGCGAGCGTCACCTGAGCGGGCCGTGCTCTGCCTCTCCCCCCGCAGACCGGCATCGTGAGCATGGTGTACTCACAGTCTGAGATCCTGCAGAAGGAGGTCTACCTCTTCGAGCGCATCGACTCGACCAGCCGGGAGACCATGAAGCACCTGAAGGCCATCTGCTTCCTGCGGCCCACCAAGGCGAGTCGCACTGCCCAGCCTCCCCGGAGCTGGGGCCCTCCGGACGCGTCACCCACCGAAGGGGATGCCCCCAGACGATCCTCCCATGCAAACGGGCCCCCTGCCTGAGGTTAAGCCCTGGGCCGCAGGGGAGCCCTCCCCGTGGCCCCCCATGCGGGTGCTCTGCCCCCAGGTGGGCATGGCGAGAACTTTCTGCTCTCCTGTGTTTGGCGACCCCAAAGGCCAAACCGGAGGCATTTAGTGTCCCTCTCGGTGTCTTGCTTGTGTGCTCAACTGATAGCTGCGTCTTTGTTACTGATGTTGATCGCAGCTATTTTTGTTATTTGTTAGCTTTCCTGACGCTGATGTGAAGGGAGGGGGATCCAAGTTGTGAAGTGTGTGAAGAGTGCAGCGGGGAGCCGGCGAGGGTGCTGGGGGCCTCCTGTGGGCAGCCTTGCCTGGCCAGCCTTGCTCCGTCAGGCCCAGTGCGGTTGGCCAGGGCTCCAGGCAGGCCCTCCCAGGGCCTTCTGCGCATACGGCCGGTGCTCTCCCTAAAAACAGAAACTCTAGTCCTCATGTTTCTGAATAGAGGGGGGCTTCCTCAGGTCTGGGCTGGGGACCTGCCAGGTGCAGGCTGCAGGCTCCGCTTGGCCATGCAGACCACTGGGAGACTTTGGGCCACTGGCTTACTCTCAGGCTAGCCTACCTCACAGGGTTGCTGTGGGTGGCGAGGATAAAATGGAGTGAGGAGTAAAATGGAGTGTATGGAGTGACCATACACACCCCTTGGGTTGCTCACCAGAAAAGGTGGGGCATAAATGCAACATCATCATCATCATCATCATCATCATTATAACATTTCTATGCCGCCCCTTGCCGAAGCCTCGGGGCGGCTTACAACACAATAAAATACATTGAAATACAATAGAACATAATAAATTACCACTAAATACAAAAATACAAAAAATACACTGAGATACAAACATAATAATATAAAATTAAAATTAACAGTATAAAATAAGTAAATAAAGAATATAGGAGGAGAAAAGAGAAGGAAGAAGAAGTTGCCCTGGCCAGATCAGATCAGATCATATCAGATCATAATAAGGTAGCAGTAGTAATAATTGCAGTAGGTTCCCCGTGGAAGTTCCTAATTCTGATTCCTTGGCTGCCAAATCGCCGTAGTGCTATCTCCCCACAACCCCTGCCTCATAAGTGACCCTAAAGGCCCTGGTCCAAAGGCATCTTTGCTTTTCCTGTCTGGTCTGGGGCTCAGTTTGTGATCTGAACATGGTTTCTTCACTTGTCTAGGAAAACGTGGAATACCTCATTCAAGAGCTGCGGAGGCCTAAATACAGCACCTACTTTATTTGTAAGTATGTTTGGTCTTCCCACGCCTTTGTGCCCCCGTGTTTGCGGTGAGCTCGTGGCATGTGTGTTTTTCCTCTCTCACGTTCCTCAGTGCACGTCTGCTTCAGTTTTTTCTATTGATTATGAGGATGACTGTCGGGATTCCCCAACATGCTGGCTGGGGATGATGAAAGGTGTAGTACAGCACATCTGGAGGACTCTGGACTGAGAATTGGAGATTCTGTGTCATCCTCTGGCCAGCGCAGATCGAAGTCTGCAGAGGTATCACATGCTCCAAGCAGAAAATAAATTTTGGTTCCAGATTGAGAGAAGAGTAGATTAACTGACTCACCAAAGGCAAAGAGGCTTGTTTGGAACTGTTGTTGTTTTGCTTCGCAGTGAAGTGTCTTGACTAATATTGTGGGAAAAACATGCTCAGTAATAAACTGCTCTTGCTTTTAAAGACAAAATTATTTTTAAGGTAAATTAAAACTAGTCTCATTACTTTCATGGACATTGCGTGCCACCACTATTTTAGATTTCTGCTACTTTCGGAGGCCATTTGGAAGTAAGCTAGCTTGACTGCGGGGTTTTGTGTCCTTGATGTTCCAGCTTCCTGTTGCCTGTTCCAGTCTGTGCCTTCCCACCCCTGCAGTCCTGAAATGTAATGCTTTCTTGTTTTTCATGGTATTTCCAACTGGCTTTGGTTAGCCGCTTCAACTCTCCCTCTGAGCATAAGGCAGGACACGCATCTCTCGGTGACTAAATATTTGAAGATTATTACTGGGAAGCATCAGCGGGCAGCCCTCGGCTCCATGGGGACGAGGCGAGTCCATGCTGTCCGCCCTCTAGGTGTCATGCGCAGCCTAAGCCAGTGCGCCAGCAGAGGAGGATGCTGCTTGTTTGAGATGTGCCGCCGGCTCAGCCGGCTGCCCCTGTGCAGCGAGCGGAAATCGCTCTTTGCAAGGAGAAAGACCTGTTGGCTGATGGGGCCCGGACCTTCTCTGCACTGGGAAGGCTGCAGCAGTAGGGAGGGGCAGGATCAAGCGTGGGCCCACTTGTGGAGTTGGCCCGTTCACCCAGCATAGCTCCTGTTCGCGTCTCTGGATGGCAGAGAGCTGTTCCCATCCCCTGCAGTCCAGCACCCCATTTTTCCTGAAGTCCCCCTGAGGAGCCATTCCAGGGTCATGTGTCCTATTGCAGAGGTAGTTCAGCAGAGCTTCCAAAACTCAGTTTTCCTGAGCATGGTCAGCATTCTCTGAAGCCTCTATATCATAAGTGCTAGAAACTTGATTTTTGCTTTTTGTTTTAAGAAAGACTATGATTGCTAACAGTATGAAGATGCTGCAGGGGGCACAACAGATTCTTCCCCCATTGCCTTTACATTGACAAAGATGTTATTATCTTAAATGTTATTAAAACGTTTATTTGTCTGTATGGAGTGGCCTTGCTCTCATTCTAATTTCCCAACTTTATTTTAAAATGGGAAACCCTCAGTTTGGCCCAAAGTGTCACAAAGCACCGGACCAGCCCCTCCTTGCTCCCTGCCCCCCGGGCAGCCCCCGTCTTGCCTCCAGGTGCAGTTCTTGGCATCACTGTCGCTCTTTTCTGAACTGCAAAGCCAGAAGGTCCCCTCGTTGCGCTGCGCACCTGAGCGCCTCATCCTTGGCTTCCTTTTAGATTTTAGCAACGTGATCAGCAAGAGCGACGTCAAGTCACTGGCAGAAGCGGACGAGCAGGAAGTGGTCGCCGAAGTTCAGGTAGGTTTGCCCCGAAGAACCGCTCTGGTGGCCTTCTGGAAGAGAAGCTGCGTGCCTGCTGCCCCAGCAGCCCACTTTGGGACCTGGCAGCACCGTTCCGAAGCGGCCACCGCCTCTGTGGGTGCATCTCGCCCCTTCCGGAGCTGCCTGCGCGGGCGCCCCTCCATCGCAGGATGGAGGGCGAGCCCCGTCGTCTGGTGGGGCCAGGGGAAGAGCGCTTGCGTCCCTCTGCCCTGGGCCTCCCCTCCGCTTTCCTGCCCTGCCTCAGGCCTGCGGTGTTCGGCAAGAGGGAGCGAAGGTTCTCAGCTCTGCCGTGCCTGTGCCCCACCCTTGATGACCGGTCGGGGCAACTCCGTGTCCCTGGCAAGCCTTGGGGTCTTTCGGGTGTCCAGGCCGCTGCTTGCGCATGCTCCGCGCCACCCTGCTTCCAGTGGCGGTGCCCCAGCAGGGCGGTGGTGTGGGCTGGCCGCTGCCCTCGCCACCCCAGCCCGGGAGTCGCAGCGCCGCGCCAGGACTGCAGCTCTCTGCAAGCCCCCCGGCTCCCCCCGTTCCCCAGATGACGGGCGCCACGCTGCTTGCGGGGACGAACCGTGGCAACCGAGGGGTGGCGTTTCCACCTTTTACTGGTGCACCAGTTGGCCCCTGGCTGCCTTTGTCCCCGAGGCCGGTCCGGGGCCTGCCAGGACAGATGGCTGTGCGAGCCTTGGTGTGACGCTGGGCCCCGTTTCGCCTCTCTTTGGCAGGAATTCTATGGGGACTACATCGCTGCGAATCCACATGTGTTTTCTTTCAACATCCCAGTCTGCTGCCAGGTGCGCATTTTGCCGAACCCGATACCTTCATCGCCTCTTCCTCCATGGGCACAGCGGGCAGCCTCCCGTGGCCTGCTGGGCGGAAGGATCGAGGGCTTGGCTGGAGGCTGGAGCTGCGGAGGACCCCCGCCCCCGGAGCCTCTGCAAGCGGGGAGGACGGGGGCCTCCTGCCCGCAGCAGCTTCCTGCTGCCTTTGCCCCTTGGGTCGCTGCAGCCTCGTGGAAATTGCCCCAAGCATTCCTGGGCATTCCTTTTTCTAGGGCCGCAGCTGGGACCCTGCGCAGCTCTCCCGGACCACCCAGGGGCTGACCGCCTTGCTCCTGTCCTTGAAGAAGTGCCCCATGATCCGCTACCAGCTTTCCTCGGACTTGGCCAAGCGGCTCGCAGAATGCATCAAGGTGCGAAGCTGCCCTCTGGGCTCGAACGGCCTCCTCAGCCACAGAATTCCCAGAAAAGCATCTGGCACCCGTGCGGCCCTGTTCTCAGTCAGGAGGGGTGAATCTGAAACTGTGACCCCCATCGACCCCAGCAAACCTGATTGGGGATTATGGGTAGCATAGTCCTGCATGGGTTCTCCTTCCCCCTAGTGCAAAACCTGTTTCTCAAGAAGATCCATGTACATTTTCTGAATGTGGCAAACGCCACCCCTGCAAGGTAGCTCCGAATTCCTTTCTCCCCTCTCCACACGTGTGCTACAGAACCAGGCGGTGCGGAATTAATGCATGAAATGCAGGGGAAGGGCTGCCTCCTTGGGAGGCTGGCGAGGGGGATCAGGCCCTCTGGGGGCTGAGGGCAGCGAGAGGGCCAGAACAAGGGGCACGGCTGCTTCCCTGCCTTCCTTTGGGAACTGAGCCAGCAGGACTCGCCCGATAGCCCCAAAAGCCACGATGCTCGAGAACAGAGCCACTCCATCTTCCAGAAAGCGGCAGGGAAGGTTCCCTGTGCCCAGTTAGTGGGGTTCCTGGAAGCGTCTGGACTGGGTGACCCTTGGGTCGGATCCAGCACAGGGTTGCCCTTCGAGCAGGGCTGGCTGGGGCAGGGCAGGGCAGGGCAGAAGAAAGCCAGAGGTGCAGGTGGCGCTTCCCGCTCTTCCTTTTTCCCGGCCAACAGCAAGTGATCACCAAGGAGTATGAGCTGTTCGACTTCCGGAGGACCGAAGTCCCGCCACTGCTGCTGCTGCTGGACCGCTCTGATGACGCCATCACGCCGCTCCTGAACCAGGTGGGCCTCTCCTGCCTGGGCTGCTCCCCGAAGGGCTGGGCAGGGCCTTGGGCGATTCCGGGCCGCAGCTCTCGCTGCCTGAACCGTTGGCCCTGCTGGCTGGGAGGGGTGCAAACAGCCGTCCAAAACAATGGAGTGCCCTTCCTCTGCCGGGCTGTCCGGGCCCCTCTGCTGAACTTCAGTGTGCTTAATCTGGGGCTGCTGTGGGCTTCCTTTGGCGTGTTCCGTCTTGCTTCTGGTCTCGAGGTTTGTGTGTTTTGCACTGATACGGCTGGTGTTTGTATCGCTCTTTGTCAGAAGGTGCTGCAGAGCCGTGCTCTAGGAAGGCATTCCAGGGCCACCAGTCCATGAATAAGAGTGCTGCCTTCCGGACTGGGGGCCGCCGATAGTCTTTCCCCCTGACCATGTCCTTCCCCCCCGCACAGTGGACGTACCAGGCCATGGTCCACGAGCTGCTTGGCGTCCATAACAACCGGATTGACCTCTCCCGAGTCCCAGGCATCAGCAAGGACCTCCGGGAGGTGGTTCTGTCGGCCGAGAACGACGAGTTCTACGCCAATGTAAGTGTTCGGACGGCAGCGTGCCGGCGGGGTCTTTCTGGCAGCGGTCCCCGGGTGCCGACTCTGCTGCGGGCTTCTCCTCCTGCCCTTGCCCCTGCAAGCCCACGGCAAAGTTTTTCAGCTGATGTGTCAGCATTGCAGCTGTTCAGCTTCCCGTCAGGATCTCTCGCAGGAGCTCATCCCAGGCTAGGCGGGCTGAGTACCCTCCAGATATTCTGGACAGCAACTGCCACCATGTTGGTTGAGGCCGATGGAAGTTGTAGTTTAAATCATCTGGAGGGTACCCTCTGGTTGGAGCATGTATTAGACCTAGGCTGGGCTGGTGTTTGGTGGCTGGTAGGGGGGAGGCTGGGGAGGAGCAGGGGTGGCTGGTAGCCATGGCAGGGAGGAGAAGGCCCCCCAAGGGAGGGGCCCAGAGGGGGTCTCGACAAGGGCCCTTCAGACTGCCCAGCCACCTACATCAGAGGGTGTTCAAGATTTGGGGGCATTTGGAAATTTGAGCAAGAAGTTGTGAGCACAAAGCTCCCCCCCCCCCCCGACGTGCTGAGAACTGTGGGTCTCAGAATGGCTGCTTTCTTTTCAAACCGCCCTTTTGGCTCCTCCCCAGAACATGTATCTGAACTTTGCGGAAATTGGCAGCAACATCAAAAACCTCATGGAAGACTTCCAGCGGAAGAAACCCAAAGAGCAGCAGAGGCTGGAGTCGATTGCAGACATGAAGGTAATGATGGGGGGCAGGTTCCCAAGTCCACCTTCCCGCCCTGGCTTGGCTGTGCAGCGGGGCTGGGCAGCCCTGGCATTTAGCTGTGCTAGAAGCATCGGGAGGCTGTCGCTCTGTGGTACAGTCCCTGCCGTGCCAGAGAAAGTGCTGTCCTTGCAGACAGGTGTGGACATCTGGCCGGGGCTTGTGCCCCAGGTTCCCCAGGAGGCCTCCGGGCCTCTCTCCCTTTCCGCAGCCAGAGCGTTTGTGGTGTCCTGGGTGGTGCAGCTTCAGTGCTGGCATAAAAGCACAGAGCTAAAGTCAGGCTGAGTGCTGGGACCTCTGGGCCGTGCCCCTTCCTCCTTTGCTCCGAGTGGGTCTCCAAGGGGAATCCAACTGTTGGGCAGGCCTTTGACGTCTCTCCTGTAGCTCAGACTGGACTGGCTGGAGCAGCGGATCTGCCCAGTCCAGAGCGCTTTGCCCTGTTCTGGGCCGCCCTCTTGCTCTTCCTCTGCCCCGCAAGGCGAACATTTCCTGCTCTCTCAGGCCTTTGTGGAGAACTACCCGCAGTTCAAGAAGATGTCTGGCACGGTCTCCAAGCACGTGACGGTCGTGGGCGAGCTTTCGCGGCTGGTGAGCGAGAGGAACCTGCTGGAGGTGTCGGAGGTTGAGCAGGAGCTGGCTTGCCAGAACGACCACTCCAGCGCTCTGCAGGCAGGTGCCCCCCCCCCCGAGTTCCTGCTGGGGAGAAGCGTGGCCGCTGACGTAGCGGCGGCATGGCCGAAATGCAGTTTTACTTCGGTGTCCCAATTCTCACATCGCTGAGTCAGAGGCAGAAGGAAGGGAGGAGTTGCTCTGGGATGGACGGATGGACGGACTTCATCCCGGGGGTTTTTCTATGCCGTCCCATCGCTCAAAGTCTCTGTTCTGTGGTTGTGTGAAGGCCAGAGGCAGTGTCATCTCTGGTGTGCACGGGGCAGGCGCTGCCAGTGGCCCTGGGTGACTCCCCCACCGTCTCCCCTCAGAACGTCCGGCGGCTGCTGCAGAACCCCAAAGTGACGGAGCTCGACGCCGTCCGGCTGGTGATGCTGTACGCGCTTCACTACGAGCGGCACAGCAGCAACAGCCTGCAGGGCCTCATGGCGGACCTGAAGTCCCGAGGGGTGTCGGAAAGGCACCGCAAGGTGGGTGCAGGGCCCCCCGGGGGGCGGCCCCTTGCAGAGAGCAGGCGCTCGTCACGCAGACTCCTCTGCGGCCCCACAGGGAGAGGCCAAGTGTGCCTGCTGTGTTCTGGTCCCTGTGCCCTGCGTGGGGTTTCCCAAAAGGGGCAGCTGGCTGGATCCAGATCCCGCTGCGGGCCCCGCTGACATTCCCCGTGTCGGGGAGCGTCATTCTGCCAGCTCTAGCCAGCCTCCTCTCAAGGGCCACCCAAGACGGAGCCCCCCTAAGCCTCCGTTGGGTTTGAGGGGAAGTCCTCCCCGGCCACGAGGAGGGCTGCGGGCAAGCTCCGAAGGGACGGGGAATCCCGAGGAGCAACAGTCCCAGCGCTGTGTCCCCGTGTGCCTGGGGCCCAGTGCCCCCCTTCTGTGGGGAAAAGAAAACTTTGCCTTCGGAGAAAAGCCGATGGGAGGGCATTCCTCTGTTTATGTTCAAAAGAACGTTGCTGCTGCGAATTCAAGCACTCCGGTCTGCCTGCTTCAGGGGCATGTGTGTCGATAACTGACCGCTTCCTGTATGCAAAGCTCTTGAGCCTGGTGGAAAGGCCCCGGGGGGGAGGAGCTGCTGCGGGACATCTGTGCAGCCAGGTGCTGGCCTGACCCCTGCCAGTCATGGCTCCATGGACCGCATGGTCCTGCACAGGTGCGGGAACGTCTCCCAGGCAAGTGCAGCGAGGACTGTGAGTCCCCGGACTGAGCCACTGGGCTCTGCTCTGGCTTGTCCAAACAGCTGGTTCCTGCTGTCGTGGAGTACGGAGGAAAACGGGTTCGCGGGAGCGACCTCTTCAGTTCCAAGGATGCTGTGGCCATCACCAAGCAGTTCCTCAAAGGCCTGAAGGTAACCGCGGGGGGTCCCCTTGCTGGCATGGACGGCTGCCATGATGGGCTGCCCTGCCCCGGGTTCTGATCGGCTTGGCTTTTTTGGAATCCAGCCGGCAGTTCTGCTGTGAACCTGTGTTCTATGTCACGTGGGTTCCGTGGTCTTGCAGAACTTTTCCCCCTTTTATGGGGAACTTGTGTGAATTTGATTGATTTTAATCCACGTTAATGATGCAAGTCAGTGCATCTGTGTAAGAGCAGGCAAGGGCTACTGATGCTTGTATAAATGCACAGATGTGCGTTGGTTACTGCCGATTCTGCCTAATTCTAGAATTATTATTAATTCTAGCTTAATTATGCTGTTACTGCATAATTCTCGTTTTAAAAAAAGGCTCCTTCCATGAGCAGGCCACAGAACAAGATGCCGGCAGCCTGGAGCGGGTTTGGCACGATCCGGGCAGCCCCTAAATCCCCGTGGGACTGAGGGATGCAATTCCATGGGGGGTTCCACGGCCGCAGCCCCGCGGTAGCGACTGGGTTCTCTCGCGCTTCTTACGCAGGGGGTCGAGAACGTCTACACGCAGCACCAGCCTTTGCTGCACGAGACCCTGGACCTGCTCGTCAAGGGCAAGCTGAAGGACAGCCAGTATCCCTACCTGGGGCCCAGCATCCTCCGGGACAGGTAGTGGCGACGCGGCGGGGCTCGGTCACTGGCGGGGAAGGGGGGCCTGTGCTGTGCGCAGCAGCGGGGGCCCCTCTGGCCTTTGGGCTGCCCAGATGGTGCGCCTTCCGGTGAGCGGATCTGGCTGGGTGTGGGGAGTTCCAGGGGTGCAGGGAGGAGACAGCAGGAGCAGTGAGCCTGTGGGCGGGGAGCGCTTCATGGTGCCCCCCCCAGCATGGCTGTTTGGCCTCAGTGCTGGGGCTGGAGTTGGCCACCTGCGGGCTCATTCCCAGGGGACCGTGTCCCCTTCCCAGCTGCTGCCCCTTCTGCGGCTTCATGGCATCTGCTAGCCCCCCAGCTAAAGCTTTGCAGTGCCTCTGTGGGTCAGTCACCCGCAGCCGGAGTTTTCCGGCATAACGTGCTCGCAGCTCTGGTATTCTGCACTCAGCCCTTTGGCCTTCCCTGCGCCAAGACCGTGCCCCATCCCAGGCGCTCCAGAATGGGCCTGGCGCCGCTCCAGGGACTTGCGGTCCTGCCCTTCCTCTGCCCTGCCCGTGCCCCATGTGGCCGGCGAGCAACCGTTCTGCGTAGGAGCTGGGATGATCTGCCTTCATTCAGAGCGGAGTCTGGAGGGAAAGCTGCCCGCTGCGTCTCAGACAGTGAGTCATCGCAGCCCTTGGCTGGCTTGCCAGACAGCGCTGCAGCACGAGGCCTCGTGGTTCGGCTGTGCAGCCTTCGGGGTGCTTTTCCCATCCACCCCAAGCGGCTTCCCCAACATAGCAGAATCGTGTGCGGCAGGGTCAGGAAGCGGTGAGGCTGTCATGTGGTGGCTTGTGTGCCATCTAAGTGTTAGGTTCCCATTGAGCTCTACCCTCTATCGGATCCAGGCGTGCCTGTTGTGTTTGTGGTGCTATGCTGTGCTGCCCGCCAGAAAACCTCCGATTAGTTTACTTCATTTCTGCACCGCCCCGTCGCCAGAGCTGCCTGGACTGTCTGCAGCAGTCCACCTGCAGTCGGTCGGGCGGCCTCCTCCGCTCGTGGCAGCCTCAGAACACCCCCCCCCCCGCCTTGCTGAATTGCGGGACTTTAAGATCGAAGAGCTGATCCCCCGGCTGGGCTGAATCTCCCGCGCGTGCGTGCGTTCGTTCCCTGCAGTGCTTTTGGAGCGTTCCGGCAGTGCGCTTTCCGCAGGCAGAGGGTGCCCTTCACGGCGGTGGCTGCTTACCCGGGTGCAGTCACGGAGCATCGATCGAGTTCTGGAAGTTATGTAAAAGCGCTGAGATGTGCTCTTCTCGCTGGCAGGCATCCGGAGTGAAAGGGCGGGCTTCACCAACCCTTCTTCCTTCTGGCGCAGCATGCTACAACTCCCATCATCCTCAGCCGGCATGGCGAATGACTGTGCTGGCTGGGCATAATGGGAGTCGGAGTGCAGCACGTTGGCAAGAAGCCAGGTTGGGAAAAGTGGTGCGATGGTTGTGATGGCGTTGAAACCAGCAGGACCTCGTGGCTGGGAAGTTTCTCGTCCAAGGAGGGTGTCAGGGAAGGGGTCACGGTGGGCAAGCGGGAAAGCGAGGCCCTTTCCTTTCCCCAGCGGCTCAGGAACAGCTGAGCTCTGCTCCTTTTCTCTTCTGCTGTACAGAAGAGCGATGCATCTGATAAAACCTTTCAAGAAAGAGCTCGCTGTCACCAGGGCCATCCTGATCGTGTGGGGTCACCGCAGCCCCGGGGCTCGAGCTCTGAGCCTGCAGAAAGGGAGGTCTGTGCTCACAAGAGGCAGAATCGCTTGTCGAGGCTTCAGGCCTGCGGGGGAAGGTCCCGGCCGTCCGGATGAGGGCAGGGCTGTCCCCAGAGCCGTGCACAGCACACAGCCTCAGACCAGGAGCTTTTCCTTCCCCTCCAGATCAAATCCTTGCCCGCACGCCCAATCTGACTCTCCCAAGTGGGAGAAGTCCCTTTTCTGCTCTGAGCTGGCTGCCTTGAAGGCCACCTTCTTCCTCCCGAGTCAGAAAGCAAACTCTGGCAACACAAAGCCTTCCCTTCCCAGCACACGTGGCCGTTGCTGCATTATTCAGGCTGCAGCTCAGGGGAGAAGCAAGCCAGGGTGGGGGGCCTGCATCGAATTGACAGCTGTGGGTGTGCACTTAACTTTCTGCAGTTGCTCCTCTCTGCTTCTCTGCAACTACAACTCCCATCACACGCATCATGTTGGGGATGCCTTTTCGGAAGGATTCTAAGTTTCTTCTCTAATGTGAGGAGCTGGGAATGTAATAGCTGCTCGGGAGGTTTTGAGGGAGGAACCGTTGCCGTTTCCCTCCCCTTTCGGACCAGGAGGCGCTTCTTCTCTCTGGCCTTCTGCTGCATAATTAGGGGAGTCTCTGAGCAGGAAACTGGCTGCGTTATTCTGCCCCTGCACAAATGGAAGGCCCTGCTGAGAATACCGTATGCAGTTCTGATTGGTGCATGCAAAAAGACACGGTAGGTGTGGAAAAGGGCCGGAAAGCGCAGCAGAAACGATCCAGGGCTTGGGTCACTCCCTGGTGAGGAACGGTTGCAAGAACTGGGGTTGCCAGACTTTGGGAAAAGGCAAATGGGGGGGGGCGCCCCACATTGAACCTCGTGTGCAGAAAGTGGCAAGGGGGACATTTTGATCTCTCTCCCAGAATGGGAGCATCCAGAGGGGCCGTGCTGTGAAGCTGGTGGGTGGGGGATTCTAGACAAATCCGGGGAGACTGCGCTCCCCTCGCGCATTATTTAAGAGGGAAGCCCATTCCACGAGATGGAGCCATGGCCCCGGGGCAGGCAAGCCTTAAGAGGGCCCTGGGCCATTTCGTGCAGGAAAGGCCATGCATGCTGCTAGTCCCCATGACTGCTGCCTCCAGGATATGGGCAAAATGCTTGTGCACGCTGGTTGCTGTGTGGCCTGGGCAGGAGGGTGCCACCGCACCCCATGTCCTGCTTGCAGCTCTCCTGATGCTCTTACGTTTCAGAAGGGCGTGTGTGGGTGGCTGGACGGATGGGTCGATCCAAACCCTTTTGCAGTTCCCCCATAACAAAGTCCCCATCATAAGCCAGTTTCCGCAACGTGTATACATTATGCAAGCTGGAGAGCAATTTCAGTCTCCCTCTCTTTGCCTGTTTAGCGAAATGTTTTTGTTGTTTACAAGGCAGGGGCAGCACAGAGTGAGGAAGAGCGCTTGAAAAGCCCAGCCTTTCTAAGAGCTGAGAAGTTGGGGGTTTCTCAGTTCCTACAGCCTAAACTGCAGGGTAAAGCTTGTCCAGACATTGCTAACCCGGAGCAGAGTCTGGAGCGACGAAAAGTGAGGCGACTTCGGTTCTGCTCTGTAAGCATTTGCATGGCATTTAGCCACAACTGCCTCTGCGTGCTTCCTCCACTTCGGGGCGTGTGCGTTTGCGGCAAGATCTTTGTTTTGGTGGGGGGTGCCATAGCACTGGGCGCGAGTGCCTCGGGGGGCGTTCATGCGCAGTCTCTGGATCCCTCCACGAGCGGCTCGCCTGCGTCTTCTTTTTGAAGCCCGCTTTTGCCGGCGTCTTTGTCATCGGAGTCAGCTCTGGGGATCCAAGCAGCTGACAGGCGTTTCCTCCCCCAGCTTCCAGAGCAGCGCTAGACACCCACTCTTCCCCGTCTTCGGTCCAGGAGCAGCCGCGGCTCCGGAGTCGGGGGGCGGGGGGCTTTGCCGTGCCCGATGAGTCACTCCTGCACCTGCTGCCCGTCAAGGGAGGGCGTCCCCAGTCCCGGGAGGGGCAGGAAGGACCGCCGGGGTGGGGCAGAGGCCTGCCGGGCACGTTCTGCCTCTTGTGTGCCAGCCGTTTGGCCGCTCTCGCCCCCACCCCGCCGCCACTCCCTGAGTGTGCCCCTCCGAGGAGCGAGGCTGCCGCTCCAGCAGGGAGCCCCTTCCTGCTCCCCCCCAGCCCGGCCACAGACAATCCGTGTGACTCACAGTGTGCAAATCGTGTTGCGCTGGCAAACTGCTCAGGCCCCGTGTGACTTTGTGTGGTTGCTAAATATATCCTGCTGAATCCTTAAAAAGTTGCGTGATGAGTCGATTTCACATGTTGCTCCTGACTGGGCTTTGGATGGGAGCACGAAGCCACAGGAGGCGAGGAGGAGGAGGAGGAGGAGGCGCAGTCACACGGTGGGGGCGCAGTGCCGTCCCTGTGTCTTCCCTGGGCTGGCTTCGGGGCGAAGTGCCCCCGCACACACATGGAGGGAGCCCCCGTGCACTCGGCCTGGCCTCCCGCTGCTGCCGCCCACTCTGCGCAGTGGCCTGCAGGGCTCAGTCCTGCCCCACTTCCTATTCTGGGGGGGCATTTGTGTGGCCAGCAAAGCCATGGTCTCTTCCTCGCAGCACCGGGGCGGCTGGAAGCCGTTCCCAGCAATGGCACAGCCTAGCAACAGGCGATGGCACGTGCGCATGCGGGAGGAGCAGATGCGGCATGAAGGTGGAGGGCGGGCGGCAGGACGCTCCTCTCCTCTCCTCTCCTCTCCTCTCCTCTCCTCTCCTCTCCTCTCCTCTCCTCTCCTCTCCTCTCCTCAAGCCGATTCCTTGCTGTCCGGTGGAGCGGGCCCTGAGCCGAGCCAGTCGGGCGCCCGGGCGAGCAGGGCTGCGGCAAGGGCTGCCGCGCTGAGGGTCTCGGAGCTTTCCCGCCACAGGCTGCTGGGAGAGGCCCATGCTTTGTTGTTGGCTTGTGCGGGAGCAGCGGCACGGTCCTCTGCCCGGCCAGCACCGTGCAGAGTGGGAGCGAGTGGCCCGGACGGGGCAGGCCCTGTGCAGGCCAGCCGGCTCCGCTGGTCCCCCAGTGACTGGACTGGTCCAGAGTGGTCTTGCCACCCCCAAGAGGCAAGTGCACGAGGAGAGGCATCCCGTGAGCCTCAGGGCCCCTTGGACATTCTGGACTTGAGCTGCCAGCCTTCTTGGCCGTGCCAAGAAGCCACGGGGACTCCCAAGCGTCGGCTGGGCCTTGTCCGTTCGCCTCGCCGGGCCTCAATCGGCAAGCGCAGATGCACGGTCCCTGTGGACGCAGAGGCTTGCGCGGTGATATGCCAAGCTGACTCGCTCTGCCTGCACCGAGGCGTTCTTGCGTGGTCGTCGAAGGGCGAGGCTCCCAGAGGGACACGCGCCCATCTGTCTGCCGGCTTACAGGCGTCGGGGAGGGCACACGAGGAGAACGGGATCGGGAGGGCGGAGTGGAGTGTGGAATGCCCTTTCCGGACACTCCTCCGGGAGCAGCTGAGGCGAGGCCCGGTTCGCGCAGCTGCTGGCCCCCGTGGGTCCCCCTCGGCCCCCCAACCGCCTCCCTGTTTCTCGCAGGCCACAGGACATCATCGTGTTCATAATCGGAGGGGCGACCTATGAGGAGGCGCTGACGGTTTACAACCTGAACCGGACCACCCCCGGCGTCCGGATCGTGCTGGGTGGGACCATTATCCACAACACGAGGAGGTAAGCTGGGTGTTGTGGCCCACCCCGGGCGGTCTTGGCCCTCCGCGGCCCGCCCGGCCCACCACTGGCGCAGACCCACGAGGCCGAGGGAGGCCCGGCCGGGGACTCTGCCCGGGGGCCTGCAGCAGAGCGCCGATTCCCGCCTGCGAGCCACCGGCCTTACCCCCACAGGGACCCCGAGGCCGGGGCAGGGTCAGCGGTTGGATCACAGAGGGCCGGCTCCGAGACGCTCTTTGCACTGGCAGGCGCCGCTCCAGCAGCCCTTCCAGCCTGGGCAGTCGGGTGGCAGCATCACGGAGGGGCTGCCCTGTGTCCCGGGGTGGCGTGTGCGTGGTCTGCGCCCTGCCCAGAGGAGCTGCTGTTTGCGGGGCTGCCGAGCGCATTGGCAGCTGAGGCGAGAGCTGAGCCACCCCTCGCCTCGCTCGCTCTCAGAGGTGAAGCCACACCTGGGCCGCGTGTGAGGATCATGTCGCGGGGGAGCCCCCTTGCCGGAGTGCCGGGCCCCAAAATCTCCCAACTGCTTTGGATGCACGGAGGCGCGATTCCCGCCTTCTAAAAATAAGCACTTGGCGGCAGTTCATCTCAGGGCACCTCTGGAGAAAGCACGCAGGAGAGCTCTCCAGAGGCGTGCGTGGAAGCAAACCGCTTCCGTGCCCGCTTGCTGCGTTTCTGCCAGCGAGGGTCCCGGAGCTCCCTCCTCCCACCCTGCGACGGGAGCACAGCCCCCCGGCTGTTGGAATGGCTGATTGCCCCCAGCCTCCTGTTCGTGTTTCCTGAAGGCAGCCAGCGGGAGGGGTCTCTGGTTACCGCTTCACTGCCTGATGAGCTCCCAGCCAAGGTGCGCTGGGGAGGATGGGTGGGCGAGCGCTTTGTGGTGGGATGTGGGGGGGACAAGGAGAGTTTTCCCCTTGGGACCGGCGGGCACCGAGCGACCTCCAAGGTGCCAGGTGGGCTTGTCCCGGCCCTGCCTGGGCACGCCAGGGCCGGGACATGGCCCTTCAGCTCGCAGAGCCCCCGGCTGCACCCCTTCCCTCTCCTTGTGCTCCGGAGAGATGAGCCGGGTCGGCCTCTGGCTCCTGGTGTGCCGCACGGGGGTGACCCGGGGCCCGTTTTCTGCCCGGAAAGCCGGATGGGCAAACAGTGGCGCTGCCCCTTCCTTGGATGCCGGGCTGGAGGGACGCCCTGGAAGTGGGTTACGGAGCCAAGTCTGTATTAACCCACATCTTCACCAAATCCCGGTGAAATTAGCTCAGGTTCCAGTGCAGCTTTCTCTCTCTGCCATGTGCTCCGCTGTCTGCCGAGCTGCCTCTCCATGCAGCCCCAGAGCTCATTCAGCCCCGACGCATCCGTGGGGATCCTGCGTCGATGCAGCCGGGTCCGCTGCAGTGGCCGAGGCTGCCCAGTCCAGGAGTGGGTTTGGGTCCTGCCCCGGCAGCTGCTGCTCCCTCGGGAGGACCGGCCGGGATACGGCGGGGAGCCAGGGCGGCACGTCACGACAAGAGGGCTCTGGCCATATCTGAGGGGGCTCGGGCCATATCTGGACCCTGATGCAGGCGTGGAGGCGACTCCGGCGAGCGCTGCTGCAGCTGGGATAGGAACGAGGCAGCTCTGCCGTACGCGGGGCCCTGTGGGTCGGGTGCGGACTTGGCCGTGCTTGGAAGGGGCCCTCAGCGCCGTGGGGCCTGCTGTAGTTGTCAGGGCGGCTGCAAAGCTGCCGGGGCACTGGGCGGTGCAGGCCGGAGTGGCTCGTGGCCCTTGCCTGGGGGTCCAGGAGGGAGCAACCGGTCTGGGGCACCCCTCGGCTTCCGCCGCCTCTTCGGTCTCGCGGCGGGCGCGTCTCTCGCTTTATTATTATTATTATTATTATTATTATTATTATTATTATTATTATTATTATTAAACATTTCTATGCCGCCCCTTGCCGAAACCTCGGGGCGGCTTACAACATGATAAAATACATTGAATACAATACATTGAATAAAATACATTGCTTTAGCCCTGCAGCCCTCCTCCCCCCGTGGGAGGGTGGATTTTAAAGAGGCTGGCAGCACCCCCCCCCCCCCCACCGTCTTCCCCGGGTGGGGGGGGGGGGGGAAGAGCACGTGCTGCCCCTGCTACTGGCCCGCGCGGCTGGCCTTCAGCCCCACTTGGGTGAATCGGTGCTGCTTGCGAGCAAGAGGCGCCGCCACCCTCTTTGCGCTTCCTCTCCAAGGGAGGGCGGTTGACGGTCTCAGCTCTTGGCTCTGGGATTTGTCACCTGCTTGGCACCCATATTTGCAAGCTGCTGCGGGGTGCACGAGGCCCGTTCTTCTAAAACGTTTCCTGTGCAAGATGCCCACTCACTGGCCGCCGTTCCCCAGCCCCTCTTTGCGGCAGCTTCCCATGCTGGGGGTGAAAGCAAACAGATCGGCCTTGGCTTCCCTCCTCCCCTTCCCCCCTCTTGCCCCAGTGGGGCTTCCCCTGCTTGCTCAAGCTGCCGCGGGGGGGGGGGGGGACGCAGCAGTGCCCTTTGCTGGGGCAGCGACCTGACACGGGGTCCCGTTTCCAGCTGTTGAATTTCTGGAATGGCCCGTGTGTCTGGGGGCAGGTAGGGAAGGCAGAAGCGGCAGGGAGGCCTGCAGCTCACGGCACTTTGAAGTCGGCGCTTTGAGTGCCCCTTTGAAGTCGGAGTGTGCAGAGGGCTGGCCCCATGGGGTGCAGGGGTCCGGGGACCAACATGGCTGGAGCGGCTGGGGCGTCTTCCTGGCTGCTCGGAGTGCTGGAGGGAGGTCGGCCTCCGTGCGAGGACCGGCCCAAGCGCTGTGCCACCCGGGCTCGAACTTGCGCTCCCCCCACCTCTGGGAGCTTCCGAAACAGGCGGGCATCCGGCCGCTCCCCAGCATCCACGAGCAGAACCAGGGCCTGCTGGTCCCTGGTCCGGTGGGGGCCGGTTGCTGAAAGCTCGGCCCCCTCCCCGCTCAATCCCCTGCTTAATGAAGTTATTTTTCTCATGAGTCCAGCCCCCCACCGAGGATTAAGTTCATCTTGCTACATCTGGCAGTGGTGGAACCAGCTGCTAAACAGAAATAATAAACCCACTTCTAGAGAAACCCCATCTGGTTCTTTCTGTAGGATAATGTGTGGTGGTAACAAACCCGATACGATGGAGTATTAATGGAGGATTGGCTCTCCTGGGGAGCTGCTTGTTGTTTTCAAGGGGAGGATAGCATGAGAGGTATTCTTTTTCCTCCTTCCTCAGCCATGTTTAATGTTTCTGATGCTTTATTCCGCACCATGAGGACTGGTGTCTTTGCTGTTTTCAGTGGGGGAGCCATAGCCTGACAGGGAGCTCCTGCTTTGTGGGAGGTGGGTTCAATCCCTGCAGCATCTCCAGGGACTTAACCAGCTACCCTGGCGATCCTGTTTCCACTGGTGACCCACAGGGCTGATGGCCCAATATTTCGTCCCTCCCCGGGCAGTCCCAGAAAACATGCCGCTCCGTGTGGCGAGGTTTATTTAAATCCATGTGGGACGTGCTCAGGATCCTGCCGGCCGCCGCGCCAATACAGCAGAGCCCGGGGCCTCCCTCCGCTGTGCCGTGCCGTGCCCGTCTGCTTTCGGGAAAGGGCGAGGCGGTTGGAGCAGACGCTCCAGACGCGAGTTGCAAGGATCGTCTCGTCCCACGGCAGGAGCAGCGCTGTCCGGTGGGAGGCCCCGGTGCCGACAAGGGCAGCGTGGGCGAGGTGGCCGGGCCACGGGGGCCCCGGAACGGACAGCAGCCACGCCTGCTGGGGACGGTGGTGTGGCGCCTGCGTGAACTGGTGTGCTGCTTGGAGCTCCCGGGAGAGCCTTGGCTGGGAGCACCATGGAAAGGAGAAGACTAAACCTGGTCCTGTCCGTCCAGGCACCCCTTCCTGGTGCTGGACTGCCCCTTCCCCTGCCAGAGTCGGTGGTGGGTCAAACGCTGTGGCTGCCCCCTAGGGGGGAGGCAGCCCCCCCCACCACAAGTGTCTCTCTTCCTCAGCTTCCTCGAAGAGGTTTCTGCTGCCGGGTTCCGCGGACGGAGCGTGGAGAGCTCCCAGGGCGCAGCGAGGCCGGTGGCCCGGCGGCTGAACTGAGCGCGTGTCCCCGGCACGTCCCCCTGGCCACTTGGGCGACGTGGGCCCCCCCCCCCAAGGCACGTCGTCGCCAACACGTGGAAGCTCGGAGCCGCGTGGAGGACCAAGGGGCAGCTTCTGTGTCACCGAACGAGGAGTGAGCAGAGGGGTCTCTGAAGCCATATTTACCAGCCCCGACTGAGACTTTGAAAAGAAGGACACCCGCCTCATCCTTTTCCTTCAGCCCACGTGACGCCCGGCCGTTCTCTTCCTCGGGGTTGTCCCACCGGCTCCGTCTCCAGGTCTGCTTCTGGCCTGCCGCCACCCCGTCCAGTCGGTCCCCTTCCTTGGCAGGAAAGCCACGTGCATTCCAGTATCCCAATAAAAGAGCCGCGTGAGCTCGTGGCAGGCAGGCAGCGTCTTTGTCGTTACTGGAGGCGCGGAACTAGCGTGACGAGTGGCTGGTGCTGAGCGCGCTGGATCCCGGGGTGGGCGGCCCACGGGCGACACGAGCCCCTCCGGCAGCTCCCTCGCCCTGAAGGGTCCCCAGCGCGACGCCCCACTGCCGGGCCGCGTGGCCTCCCAGCACCGGGCAGGGATCCCGGGGCAGCAGAGCAGCCGTCGCTGGTTTCCGAGGGCCGTTTTGGTTGGAGCCCCTGGGGGCGGGAGAGCAACCTGCGAAGAGGCCCAGGCGGGGGGGGGGGGGTGCCCGGAGCCCTCGAATTGCCCACCCCGTGCCCGAGCCTTGAGTCTTCCCAGGAGACGCCTGAAACAGAGTGCCCTCCCCACCCCCTGTGTGTGTGGGTGTATGTGGGTGTTTTCTGCACCTTGGCTGTGCTCTCGCCACCGCAGGTGCCGCGAGGGCGCCTCATGCCCACAACAGGCACGGGCAGAGTTCTCGGGGCCATCGGTGCCTGCCCGGTTGCTTCTGCTTGCATTAGCTTGCTCCTCATGCACCCTAACTTTGCCCGGCCATTCCTCTTGGGTCTGTGAGCCGGGTCCTACATTTTAATAGCTTTTATTCTATGTGCATTATTTCGTTTCGTTTTTGTCCTGCCCGATAGCCAAGGCGCTGGGCAGTGAGCGGCAGTGAGCAAACGCAGCTTTACTTCGTATTACACTAGGGCCCTTGGAGGCAGAGCCAGAGTTCCCCGCAGCGCCTGGAGAGAGCGGCGCGTGGACCATCCCAGCTCGGGCAGAGCAAGTCCAGAAGCTGGCCCCCTCCACGCCCGCCTCAGCTGAGCCCCTGGCTCCACGGCCCCCCCCCTGCTTTCGTCTGGGGAGGCCGCCCCTGCTGGCAGCGTTCCCTCGCTCTGACCGCGGGCGTTCAGGTGTCCTGGGTGGCCAGGCTGCCGTGCTGCACCTCACCGGGATGCCCGCCTCAGCGTGGCCGGGTGTCCTGTGCTGCCACGGATGGCCCTGTTGGACGAGCTGGCAGGCGCTGGCCTGTTGCTGGAATCTGGCCTCCGTTGAGGGGGCAGTCCAGTTCCACGCGAAAGACCTGCGAGGGGACAGCGCAGCTCAGGGCCAGGAGGCTCCCTGGCCGCAGGTGGCGCCTGGGCCGCAGAGGGACCGGCAGGGACACGGCTCCCCTGGCCTGACGTCTCCGCCGGCAGGATCGATTCCATCTCCAGTTCACCGCTAGTTGCCATTTCTCTTTTTGTGCTCATGCATTTCGTGCGCGTGTGTAGATGCGGTGCGGATCGGTTCACGCAACTCGCGCTCTCTCGCTCTGGCAATGCGCACGCCAAGGGCAGGGCTGTGCCAAGCAAGCTCGCTCAACGCCCCGTGCCACCCCACTGCCACCCGCCCCCGGAGGCGCCCCCTTGGGCAATTCGCGCAGGCCCCCCCATGGGCACTTTCCTCCGGGGAGGGTGGATGGCCCGTTTCTGCCACCCTCAGGCCTGGCATAGGAAGGCGATCCAGACCCGACTGCCGGCGGGGGCCCGGCGGGTGGAGGCTGCCCGGCACGGCCCCCGGCTCGCTTCTTGCAGCCCTGCTCCCCTCGGCTCCGGTGCCCCCTCCCCGTTGTGGGGATTACGCAAAGGGGGGATTGCAAAGTCCTCTGCGCATAATGAAATTGCATGGGGATTATTCTGGCACTCCCCCCCCCCCACCCCGGACAGTTGTGCCATGTGGCTTGGCTCCTGTGGGGGCGTCTCTGCATCTCCAGGGCAGGAAGAAGAAGGAACGGCATGTGGGAGGGCCCTGCTGAAAGGCGAAAGCTGTGGGCGGGTGGGCGGTCTGTCACAGGGCAGGCCGGAAAATTCTTTGGCAAACTGCACGATGAAGGCAGGCAGTGGCGAAAATGGTCCCGGCCGGTTTTGACATCGCTTCCCTGGCTGTGGGCCCTGCGGAGGCCTTGCGGAAGAAGCCCTTTGCTGGTCGGCCGGTCAGTGGTTGGGAATGGAGGGCTTCTTCTTAAAGGGCATTTCATGAAGGCCAGAAGGCCAGAAGCTTACAGGAAGGCACTGAATTGAATCTGCCAGAGGAAGTCTGTTATTCTTTTCCTAGCTGCAGCTTGGACATTCGGACAGAGTTAGGTTTCAGACTGATGAGTGGAGAAGTATACCTAAGCAGTAATCAGAATTTCGCATTGGGGAATTAGCGGGTCAGATCAAATTAACCAGCTTGCAATCCCTTCCAGTAATTTAATTTTTTCCTCCATGTGCAAGAAATAGATTTGTTTACTGGAACCCAAAAGATGAAGTGAACAGACACGGAGGAAGCAGACTAGCAGAAGGGGGGTTAAGGGAAAACCTCCTTCTTTGACTACAGTTCCTGTGCTTGACGCCTCTCTCAGCTTTTGTTGGTTGCAGGAGGCTGAAGTTCTGTTTTCTCCTGTGGTGAGACAGACACAGTGGAAGGAAATGGAGGAAAGAGCAGAACTGGGAGCCCCCCTGGACTGCGGTGTGGTGCTGGATGCCCCCATGTCCACTGTGAGCGCCATTTTCCTTGGCAGAAGGGGCAGAGCATGGATCAGATTAGCGAGCGAGTGCCCTTCCTGTTCACCCCCAGCCTATGGCTGTTGGCCTAAGGTAGCGTTGACTGGATCTCCAACCACCAGCCGCTCCAAACATCTGGAGGGCACCGGATCGGTGCAGGCTGCCCAGAAAGTGTGCGGTGTGAAAGGAGGCTATCTTTCAACCCCCCAAAGCCCCCGAGAAGACCCTTCCGGAACATCTTGTGTTAGATCTCTCTGCTTTGAAAAGGCTGACATTCCACCTCGGCCAAAACTTTCCAGACGAGCGTGGCAAAAGGTTGGGGGAGGCACGGGGAGCAGAATCCGAGTGCCCCCATTAAAGCCCTCTTCATTTTGGAAGCGGTGTCGCGTCAGTGGTCCCCGCCTTCGGCCCTCGCTCGGGGTGCATGTGCGCGAACGCCCCGTGAGAGAAAGCCGGAGCGAGAAGGCAGACGTGGCCGGCAAGGAGAGCAGCTTCCCCTGCGCACCAGCCGCTCTTCTCTGGCTCGGCTGTGTGGGAGCTATTTTGGTTGCCGACGGGCACCTGCTAGAGCAGCATAGCAGGCGAGCGGAACTGCAACACGGTGTGAATGGGATGTTCCAGGATGGAGGACGGGGCGACGGGGGGGGGGCATTGTTTCTTCAGTGGGAGAACTTCTCTCTTCTTTCACTCCCCCTCTTCCCTCCCCCGAGATATCTTTCTTCATCTGGTCCCTTCCTAGCCTTCCTGATTTAGCAAGGAGCCACCTCGGTGTCCTTTGTGTAACAGAATGGGAGCAGCAGTTGTTACTTTGAACGCAGGGTCTCTGCCTGTTGTTCCGACCCGCTCAGAGAGGCCGGGAATGGCCATTCCAAGGCTGCCAGTCCAGCCTGCCCCCACGCAGCAGCGAGCCTTTTGCTGTTGCCAAAAGTCCCGGCCATGAGGGCTTGATCTATTCCACGGAAGCCTGGAAGGAATGCTCAGAATCTCCATTTTCTCAGAGGGAAAACCGGGCAGGCTTCTAGTCCTCGAGGTCTGCAAAGCCTGCGGATGATAACGATAAATGCCTGCTGACATTCAAAGCCAGGTGGTAAACCCCCGAAATCGGCCACACGCCCCCTGTGCTGGCTGCAAGAGGCTTCTCCTCCCAAGCGATGTGTGACTTACGGGAGGCAAACTGCATCCGGCTGGCAGGGGCCTGCCAGGTCCACCAGAATTGGGCCCCGTTGCCCCTGCTGCTGGAGCACCCAAGCCCAGCCGCCCACAGAGCCTCCCGGGGGCATTTCTGGTGTGCTCATTGCAAAAGGGTCCAAGACACCTTCTTGGCTGCAACCTCCAGGGACGTGGGAACTTTGCGCTTGTTTCCCCCCTTGCGAGGCTTCCCTTGGCTTGAGCTGGGCTGGAAGCCCGTGCTTCGGGGTGGGGTGCCGCCTCAAGACCAACCCCAGGGCTACCCGGTGGCCCTGCCTCATCCCCTTCCCCAAACCACCAGTGGCTTTTGTGCAGATTCTTCTCTACTCTGAAGGGTGGCGATGCCCCTAGTGAGCCTCAGAGGCCTGGGACGGAGCTTTTCCTGCAGCACTGGAGGCTTTGGGGCCTCGGGTCCTGCCCGCCCTGGGACTGCGGCTTCCAGGAGCTTCTCCAAAGCAGGATCTGGCCCCAGAAGAGATTCGGCAACCTTGACCAAAGGGGCGAGCTTCCAGCCCACTGTGGAAGCCATTTCCCCCCCTTTCTTGTGCATCCTGAATATTTCAAATATTTCCTTGCTTCCCCCTTTCTTGACTCTCTCCCCCACCCCATGTCTTTCATCTTCCACCATCGGGGATGGTACGAAACTTGTCCGCTCCTGTTTTTCTTCTTGACGGTTCTGTGCGTGGGTCACCACTGGTGCAGGAACTATTTGGTGCCGAGTTCTTGCCAGTAGTTTCCTAGGCTCTCGGGAACATCTGAAGCCTCCCAGCCGGGGGGGCCTTGTCGGACGCTCACTCTGATCTGGGCTGGATGCACTCAGAAGGGTTATGCTAAAGGCTCAAGAAACAGCTTGAAGAAGGCCCTTGGCCTTTTCTTTTGAAAAGTGTTTGTGTCCACTAAATGCGATGAGCCATATTGGCCAGAGCAGGCATGCTAAACTCCACACGCATGCAATAAATGCAAGTCGAAAGTCTCAGAAAAGGGAAGAAACCCACAACTATGCAAGTTTTTCAGGTGGGGCTTTACCACTGCGTTGCTCAGAAGCAGGGAGAAGTCAGTCGAATGACTCCGCAGGAACCAGTCCTTTGGCATCCCCTGCTCTGGAGGATGGGCTCCCACCCGAACTACACAGGAAAGGGCTTGGGGGGAGCGGTGGCTGCACAGACATGCTTGCCTGAAGGCCACTGGCCACATCAATCGCCGCACCATGCAAGCCAAGCATTTACGTGTCACTTCTCTCACTTTGCACAGCCGGGTTTGCCCTCAAGCGAAGGCCTATTCAGAGGCTCCCCGTTGCTTGAAGGTTGCTCCAGCTAGCCTTTGCGACAGTGAGAGCTAGAAGCTTGCCCAGGTGGCAATGACTGAGAGTCGCAGAAATGCTTGCTGCCTTCTGCAAATGAGAACTGAACATTTCCCCAGAGGGTGCACTCCAGAAATCGAGTAAACTTTTGAGGCTTAAGGCCTTGTTTCGCCTCCGGAGTGAAGGCCCTGGAGGCGAATTCCACCACTTCTCTGGCGCTGAATTTCTGCATCCTGCAGTGCTTTGGCGCTGGCGGGCCTGTGGGAGTCACAGCAAAGGCGCCGGGAGAGGCTGGCGGGCCAAGGCCATTCACAGTTGCTTTCCTCAAGCTGCCGAGAGGGGCAGTGCCTGCACCCCAGAGCGGGGGGGGGGGGGGGCTCTTGTGGCCCAGACCCAAATGTGCCTCCCCAGAGCTTCACGCGGTTTTGCTGTTCCAGTGGGAACTGAATTGAACCACAAATGTGAGGTAACTTTTAATGCTATGAAAGCCCACCCTTCGCCTTGAGCTCCGCAGTTAAAAAGGTTTGGCCGGCAGGAAGGGCCCCCCCGCCCCGCGTCTTCTCCCCTCCCCGCGTCTTCTCCCCTCCCCTCCCCGCCCCTCTCCGCTGCGCGCTCCGCGGCTGTGGGCGGTTGTTGCGCAGGGAGCGCTTTTGTCTCTCTGCCCCCTCCTTCCCTCGCATTCTTTAGCTTGCAGATGGTTGCGAAGGAGCCCCCCCCCCC
>NW_025336182.1:2803758-2844197 GCF_004798865.1 Varanus komodoensis
AGCGCCGCAGCCCGCGGCGCCCGAGGACCCGCCGCGCCCGCGCCCTCCGCGCCCCTCGCCGGTCCCGGTCCCGGTCCCGAGGAATGATGAAGAAGACCAATTCCGCCAAGCGGGTGAGTCGCGCCCGCGCCCGCAGGCCCCCGCCGGCGCCCCTCGGCGGCCGCGCTCGCCCCCGAGCAGCCCTCGCCTCGCCTCGCCTCGCCGCGGCCCCGTCCCCGTCCCCGTCCCGCCGCCCTCGCCCTGCGTCGCGCGGAGCCTCCCTGCGGGCAGCCGGCTTCGTGCGCCGCGCCGCCCCCCGCGCTCCTGCCGGCCGAGGCTGCCCTGCGCGCGTCGGGCGAGGCGGCGACAAAGGCTCGCCGGGGCACCGTGCGACTGCGGCGCCGCATGCCTTCCCGGGCCCGCTCGGGGCTCTCGCAGGCAAGGCGGCGAACGGATCCCCCGCTCGGCATTGTTTTGTTCGCGGAGAGGCGCATCTCGGCGGTGCGCGGAGGCGCCGCGGCCGCTCGCTCTCCTCCCGTGAATCGGGCGCCCCCGGCGCGGCGGATCCCTAATTTTCCGCGTCCGCTGCTTAATGCACATTTGTGGCGGGGGCTCAGAGAAATTGCGGGAGGGCCAGGTTGCGGCTTCGGAAGGGGCGAAGCGGGCGGGGGGCTTTTTGTTTCCTCCAGGCGGCGGGGACGGCAGCGGGTAGCTGGACCCCTCTTCACGGCTGCCGTTCCGTTTCTCTCCCCACCTCCTCCTTTGTGTCTCTGGATCCAGGGCCCCCAGGATGGGAACCAGCAGCCTGCCCAGCCCGAGAAGGTGGGCTGGGTCCGGAAATTCTGTGGGAAAGGCATTTTTCGGGAAATCTGGAAAAACCGCTACGTGGTCCTGAAGGGGGATCAGCTGTACATCTCCGAGAAGGAGGTAGGGTCGCCCCCTTCCCCCCCCCCCCCCCCCGCATCTCCAGCTCGGCAGCCCAGCGGTTTTCACTTGGGTCCTGGAGGGAAGGGGGCTGTGACCAGATGGTGGCTGCTCCCCCCTCCCCCTCCCCCACCCACACAGTCGCTAGCGCAGCGAATCAGAGAGGAAAGGGCCTTATCCCTGGACCCTGCCTGACGCCTCCTGGGGGGGGCACCCCTCATCCAGCAGGGGCTGCCCCCCCCCGCACACGCCTTTCCCAGGGCACCAGCCGAGCCCCTGGCCACACTGGGCATCTCAGCCACTCTCTCCCGGAGCAGACAAAGGGCCCGGTGGGTGACACGGAGGGGGCAAAGGCTCTGCTGATGAGGGGCCCTTTGCTAGCCCCACGGTGCGCATGTGGGGGAGAGACCTGGGTTTGTGCCTGGGGCCAAGTGGCTGGCTTGCCCGGTCCAGCACGAGCTTCCAAAGCAAGCCCGCGCACTCCGGCTGCCGCCCCGGCGGCTCTCGCGAAATGTGGCCCTGCACCTTGAGGACCCGGCGCCTGGGAGAGAGCCCTGTTGCCCTGCCGTGTCTGGGGGAAGAGGGGCGCTGCTGCGGGAGTGGGGAGGGCGGGTCCCGGGACAGGACGGCCCTCCGCCGCCTCCAGGCCAACTGGGCATGTGTTAGGCGTCTCAGCTAGCGGAGCCCATTAGTCCTCCTCCCTGAAGCCGCCGAAGGACTTTTTCTCTAGCCATGGCGGCCAGATGAGTTGGGGGTCAGGTGGCGCCACACGCGGTGGTCGGGGCTCCGATCTGACTGGGGCACCGACCCCCTGAAGCTCCCTGGGGCACCCCTTTGAAGCGAGTTCCGCTCACCCCAGCAGGCCCCGCTTGGATGCAGTGCGCGTGTTCTTTGGGGCGACTGGCAGTTGCCCAGCGGCGTTTCCATATGGCGAGCGGGAGCATCCGGGCCGTGTGTGTGTGTGTGTGTGGGGGGGAGTTTCGCACACTCACTTTGCGAAATGCGTGTTTATCAAGGTGGGGCCGTGCCAAGCACCAAAAGAAAGCTGGGACATCTCCTCTCTGAATTCTCCGGCGTTGTCATCCTGGAAGGAGGGGAGCCCAGAGCAATACACTGTGTGTTGTTTTTGAGCGACTCCCACGGGTTGTTTCCTCATTTGACCCCCCCCCCCCCACAACCTCATGGTGATGGGGCCAAGCGTGAAAGATGGAAGCCCGTGAGATGCATGGCTAGCCTCAGAGCAGAAGCCTTTCCTTCGCTGTCCTGATCGCTGCCCCGAACACAGCGGCGTGTTGCTCTCGCTCGTCGCGGTGCCTTTGAGGTCCTCATTGGCGTGCATCTGATTTTTCCAATGGCCACTTTCTGAGGAGGGGCTGGCCGGGCTTGCGCGCTGCACCCAAAACCTTCATTCCTGATTGCCAGGAAGTAGCTGCTGTTTCGTGGAGGACACTGAAAAGCAGGCAGGCGACTCCTTCCTAAAGAGAGGTGCTTTGGCTGGTTTTGCTGGCCAGAAGGTGCTGTTTTCCCAAGCCCGGATTTGGGGGGAGTTTCCTGTGCCCAGAAGTGCCTTCTTCCATTTCGCACTGGTTTTGCTTATGCAGCTCCATGACAAGTGCACCATGAACAGGTCCCTCATAATTGTGGACTCTCGATTTACACTAGACTGTGGCTGTGAGCAAGAAGACAGAGGTTGTGGGGGGGGGCGTGTTTGAGGACAAAGCCAGATGATGGAGGTTAATCGGTGCCAACTTATGTATTTACTCTGCTTTTCAGCCATCCAATGGCCAAGATCTTTGGGTAGTATAGATACATCTAAGGTGCTATACATTGTAAGTTGGCCATGAAAAGCAGTCTGTAGTAAAACCAAGATCATATCAGCATTAAAGAGCAAAAGAGGCACCGGCTCCAAGCAGGAATAAAAGGCCACTGGTCCAAAAGCACCGTCGCTTGCCCTAGTCCTTAAAATGCCTGCGAGCAGGAAGAGGGCTTTCCTGGGTGGCCTGCAGGCTGTAGTGGAGGTGCCAGGGGAGCTTCTCTGTGAAGGGTGCTCCACATTCGGGTGCTTCCACCGGAAAGGTGCCCGCCTCACCTCCTTTGGCAGGGGCGCTTGCACGAGGGCCTTGGGTGCTGAGCTTTGCAGCTGGGTAGCGGGAAGAGAGGTAAACGGATAGACGAGGCTTTGTTTCAGTTCGGGATGGGGCCAAGGTCTTCGCGGGAGAAGCGACCTGGCCTTTGAGAAACGGCATTTAATTACAGTGAAACTGAGCGGGTGCTTGTCTGGTGGGAAACAAAGGCATTAGAAATGCACGGAGGGCTACACAGCTGGTGTCCAGTTACAGGACACTGGATACACCGGACGGGTGGCGTGACGGGCAGCGGCGAGGCTTCGGGCTTCCTTCGCACGCACACGCAAAATGTGTCGCCTTAAATCAGCTGCTCAGCTGCATTGTTCCAGCACCCTGGCCTGCATGGCCGCCGTCTGCAGCCAGCAGGGATGAGGGGAGTTGTAGTCCGACATGCCGGGCGTTCTTGTGAGAAAATAGGATGAGAGGTGCGTCCCTTTCCAGCGGAGGGACAGACTGGGGAGCGCACTTTGCGGCTGATGCGGAGGCAGCCCCACAAGCGCGTGACTCGCACCGGTGGCAGAGGGGCTCTTCCCAGGTGGCCCTTGCCAGTCACGTCCACACACCACGGGCAGCCCTGGCAGTTTTAGCCGTGTGTGGATGGACGCAGGTGGGGTCACCGGCGGCATGCGGGTGCCACGCTTTCTTGGGCTGGCTGACTTGCTGGAAGGAGGAGGCGTTTCCCGGCCCACGGGTTTTGTGGCTGGCAGCGAGCCAGTCCCCACCTCTGCCCTTTGCCGGCAGTGTGGGGAGACACCTCTCGCAGTTCTGCTCCCCTTGTGGAGTTGCACGTCTGCGGAGAAGAGCCGGGGAGGCAGCCTGGCTTGTGGGGGGCAGAGGCTGGCCTCCTCCTTGGCGATGCGTCAGCCCTCCCCACACCCCGTGATGCCACCCCCATCTGCCTGAGGCCGTGGCTTCGCCCTGTGCTCGGCCCCCTGGCGATCTTGCATTCTGCAGGACAGAAAATCCACACGGGCCTCAAGGGGAGCGTTGCATAAGAAATACGCACTTACACTCCTTTATGTGCGCACCTATCAAGTAAATAAATGTTAGCCAGTGCGAGCGGCACCGGCCTGGTTCTTCCTGGGCCCGTCGCCTGCTCCCTGCTCCTGGGCTCTAGTGGCTGCATGCGTGTTCCACCGCCTGCTTCTCCAGGCCGCCTCTTCACTTTTCCTGCGTGGGGCTTGCCGCGCGAGGGCTCTGAACGGCTGCACCTGTGCTGAGGGCGGGTGCTGGAGCCGGTGGCCAGGAGCGTGCTGGGCGGGGGGCCCTCCTGCACACGCACACGCCTCCCCCAAGCTCTTCCGCATCCTGACTTTGCTTCCGTTCAGCTGGGGGTTGTCCAGGATAAAAATAATTTCAGAACTGCTTGCCAGGCAACCCAAACTAAGAAAAGCTGGCTCTTTGACCCATATTAATCATGCGGACGATTTGCATATTTATTCTGATTTTGCATGAGCATTTCTGCGTCTTGTGCTGTCTGCCTTCTGGTAGGTCAGCAGGCTTTGCCGGAAGATCGGCTTGCCTTCCTTTAAACCCTGAGGGCTAGAGACCTGCGAGGGGAGGAATTAAGCTGGAGAGCCCTGTGGGGTCACAGACTTGCTCCAGCTCTCTTTTTTCCTGCAGTGGCCACCCAAGTACTGCCAAGTTGGCCATAAACAGGGAGTTGAAGCCAACGGCCGGCCTTGTTTGCCCTCGCTGGCCGCAATTTGGCAGCGTTGCCTGTCAGCTGGAGGGCCCGTTAAACTGTCATGAGGAGCACTCACAAAAAAATCCCCCCTCCCCCCCATGAATTTGTCTGGTTCCATTTAGAGACCACCTTGGCTGGGGGGCAGCCGCCACCGCTGGTGGCAGTAAAGTCACTGGGCCAGGTTCACCAGATGGGCACCTGGGACTCACGTGATCTTGATGGTCGACCTGGAACTGATTCTTATCACCAGACTGTTCCAAGCGCCCATGAACTCGCCGTCCTTTCCCCAAATCTTGGGAGCGCTTGAGGGATCTTGGAGGGAGTGGTTTGCCCCATCTGGAGAGAATGCCAGGCCAGACGGGCCTGCGGCCCCTTTCCTCCGTTCGTGGCCCTCGCTGTGAAGTGTGCACCATTTCTGGAGGGCGTAATTCTCTTGCCACCCCAGTTCACCCCTTGTGCCAAACTCTAGTGCTGTGCTAAAATGCACTGCGGGGGGTTGGATTAGCGCCCGGGGAGCAAGCCCCCGTGCGCATGGATGCGCCGAAGATGACCCCCACCAAGGGCTGGAATGTTCTGCTCCCGGCTCCAAGGACACCAGGCAGGCGTTCGCACGCGTCCCGTGGTTTTCCCTTTGCGGGCATAAAATGGGTGCATCAGAAGCGCTCGTGCTTGAAACACTGTTTGGACCTTTCGGCGCACGGAAACATTCCGCTGGGAAACGCGGCCTCAGTCCGCCTCTCTTCACGCACGGTGGTGCAGAGGCGGCAGCATGTGCTCCCTCCCACCAGATCGATGCCTAAGAGACATGGAGCCGGCCAGCTCTGTGCACGCGCTGCGTTCGGTTGGCCTGGTGCGAACGGCAATCGATGTTTCCCCCCCCCGCCGCCCCACCCTGCTCTCTGCAATGGAGAAAATGCCTTTTGACTGCCCAGCAGCAGGAACGGGGGGATTCCACTGCCTGTCCTGCACACTCTTGGCTCCCACGAGCCCCGAGAATTTGTTGGGAAAGACGGAGGACGAGCCGGTCCCTTGGGCTGCAGTCAGGCGTGGCGTTGAAGAGCGTGCCTTGCGTCCCGAGGCCTGTCCAGCCGGAGGTTCGTTCCTCCTGCCCAGCTTTCATTGGAGTGAATGTTTGTTGTGTGTGTGTGTGGGGGGGGGAGTTTGGTATCCAAACGCTTCCCCCCTTTTGTTCTTTGCCCCACTTTTCTTCTAGCCATCTGCCTCTTTTGTCTATCCCCACCTGGCTTCCTTGCTTTTTTCTTGCCAAAGTTCCACGAAAACCAATAGGAAAAGGTGCACAAAGGAAATAAACAAAACCAAGGCAGGAACAACAAACCACACAGTAACAAGAAGATCCACAAAGAAAGCTGAGCTGAGGAACCACCAAAGGAAATTGGGGAAGAACGCTCAGCGCTGGCAGCCCTTTCTGCCGCTCTGAAATTTGACGTGGGTCCATTGAAGGACCTTTCTGTTGCTCCGGCGTGGGGTGGAAAAGAGCGTGCAAGAGAGGTGTGGGCAGAGATGTGGCCCAGGCCGGGGCTGTGGCAGGAGAGCACCGGACGACTGGCCGGCTGATGGGGGCATCTGGCACAGTTCTGCTCTCGCTCGCACCAAGGACCTCCATCTGTGCACTGCAAAACACCTCTTTGCATCTATCTGCAAAGTAGGTCACATGTGATCGTTGAGTGATCGGCTGGAGCTGGTCTAGCAGGATCCAAATGTTTGGGTTTGACAGGCTTCTCCATCGGACCAGATCGGAAATTAGCAAGATTTGCTGTTTACGAAGGTGGCCCTCTTTGCATCCTGCCAGACGAAGAGTGTTGTGAAACTTGGAAGACCTCATGTGCTGATGCGCCTCAAAAGCTGGGCGATGTCCTGTAAAAAAATGACAGTCTTCCAGGGACGCAGCTTTCATTGCCCCCAGATGTCTTCCATGCCCACTTCAGACTGGGTTCCAGGTCTTTCCCCCAGAATCGGGACTCCTTTGTGCCAGGGCTTAATGTCATTTGGCTAATCTCTTCTCTCGAGGCAACAGAGCTTAGCAACAAGGATGTCGCATGTTTCACATGTTGCAAATCCAGCAGGGGCTGCGTGCCTTGAGCTGTTGCAATGAGCCGGCCGTGCGGCATGCGGCTGAGATCAGGTCCGGTCAAAAGTAGAGCACACACTTGATCTTCCTCCTTTCCAAAATGCACCCGGAGATAAAATCGCGGTTTCGGCTGCACTCTGAGCACTCCGGCTGCTCCTCTTTTGGAGTCCTCAGCAGGAACATGAAAGATCAGATGCAGATCCACGTTTCAGAGCAGCTGCTTCGTGCTGTGGCTATTGGGGTCAGCGTGAGACACGGATCCAGCCCACGTGGCCTTGTCCACCAGGCGGCTCTTCTGTGTGAGTCCCGCTGAGCTGGCCTGGCCTGCCCGGTGCAGCTCCCAGCCGCTTCTGTGCAGAGGCAAATGGCCAATTGATTATTTGTTACAGCCAGTAGATTGGCCCCATGTTCCAATTAGTCCGGAAGGTCGTCATTTAGATTGCCTGCCATGGGCATGAGAGCTCTTTAGATCAGTTGTGCGCCTCGTCCTTCTCGTCCTTACTATCCTTATGATGACAACTTTTGCAGAAAAAGACTCGAAGGCCTGCACAGCTGAGATTTAAATAGCCATGAAACAACAATCGGGTTCCACATGCAGTAGCCAATTGGACGCTGCCTTATGCCCAGGGAGCAGAGGAGACCTGAGCCTTGCCGGGAGAACGCGCTGCAGCCGGGGGCCCAGCAGAAGGGCGCCTTCCCTGCAGGCTTTGCATTTTTAACGATGCTGGGACTAACGGGCGTGCCAGCGCAGGTTGCCCTGGGCTTGGCCTTCACCCCTGAAGCTTCGGGGATGTGGGCAGCCCTGCATGCCAGCCGTCCCCAGACCAGTACGCTCCAGTTGAGTCAGGCTGCGACTCCTAGCATGGGCTGTTCCGGCTGGGGATGCTGGGAACTGAGGGCTGGCGCAGCAGGCGGGCACCAGCTGGACGGGGAGGCAGCAGCTCGATGCACGGTGCCAGGCGTAAGAGCTCAGGGTTGGAGCAGGACCCCTCCAGCCCTTTCTGTTCACGGAGTGGCTGGCCGGCGGGCTGAGGGTCCCTCTGGCAGGGCCTGGGTGCAGCGACCCCGCCTGCCCCTGCTCCCCAGCACCTGCTGTGCGCAGGTACGCTGCCCCGGATTCCAGGGATGACTGGAAGGCAATCGCCCCCCTCCCCCCCGGGGCTGTTGTCCCTTTAACAGGCGCAGCGGGAGGAGGTCTTTGGATTGGCGGGGGGAGCCGCCTGGCTGAGTGGGGCAGAGTGGGCAATGCTGCTCGGCTGAGTGCGATTATAGCAGGGATTCCCAACCCCCCTGTTGGTGCGGTTGGCTCATTCTTCTGGGAAGGGGGTTGCCAACAATGCAATTCCTGCAGGAAATACAAGCCACGCTTTACTTGCAGGAGAAGGAGAAATTTGACTTGCTGGCTGGACTGCTGTAATATGCTGTGCATGGGGCTGCCCTTGAAGACGGTCGGGGTACTTCCGTTAGTCCAGAACAGAACGGCCAGACTTGTGATGGGGGCTGGTCGATGTGCGCACATAACGCTGGTCCTATACCATCTGCGCTGGTTACCAGTTGAAGTCCGGGTCCAATTTAAGGTGTTAAAGATAACCTATAAAGCCCTAAATGGTTTAGGACCTGGCTAGCTGGAGCATCTCCCTCCACGCCTTAAGATCTGGGCCAGAGGTCCCTCTTTGGAGCCCTCCTGGACAGAGATCCTGAGAGTGGCTGCCCAGAGAAGGGCCTTTTATGCAGCGGCTCCCTGGCGTTGCAGCCTGCGACCCAGAGATGTGTGCCTGGTGCCGATGCGTCATTTATTTCAGTGCCTGGCCAAACCCTTTTTATTTTCCCGGCATCTAAGACTTGATTGAGACTTTAATATTGGTTTTATTAGATACGCACTTCGCTGTATCTGTCTCTTTGTTTTGTTCTGTATCGCTGTTCTGAGATTCCTGTAAAGGATGGGATAAAAATGGTTTAAACCAATCAATAAATAGTTCTTGCGTTTGCAGAGATGCTAGCAATGGAGGAGGACCCTCCAAGGGGGTCGCCAGCCCCTGTTGTGATTCTGCACTTGTGGTACTTGCATTCCCAGCTTAGGGCAGCCTTCCCCCCCTGCTGCTGTAATTCAGATATTTTGGACTCCATCACCCATCAGCCCCAGCCAGCACGGCCCATGTCAGGAATGTTGGGAGCCATAGAAAGTTTCCAGGGAGCCACAGGGGGAAAGCTGCCACCCAGCCCATCTGCCCGTCTTTTGAAGCGAGACCTTTGGGCCAGCTCCCCTGCTGCAGCTCCCCACAAAGAATCTTGGGGGCGGCACCTTGTGAGGGTGCTCTGAACTCTTAACATGGGCAGGAACCCACTGGAAAAAGCTGTATTTCGCATTTCAATATCAGGGCCTGGAGAGGGAGCAAACACGCTGTCCGTGCAGCTCTGGGCCTGCCAGGGAGCCCTATGCCAGGGGCTGCACTCGGGTGGACGGACCCCACCGCCACGGGGGAGTGGGATCCCATGTCCTTGGCCCCCGTACAGAACTACAGCTCCCAGGAGGCTTTGCAGCCTGGTGAAGTGGGAGGCTGTGCGATGGAACCCTGCAGGAGCCAGAGCCGTTAGCTGAAAGCCGCTTTGCGTGGATCCCCTCTGTCCTGCAGGTGAAAGACGAGAAGAACTTCCAGGAGGTGTTTGACTTGAATGACTACGAGAAGTGCGAAGAGCTCAGGAAATCGAAAAGCAGAAGCAAAAAGAACTACAGCAAGTTCTCCCTCACTCACTCCAAGGAGCCTGGAAACACGGTGGGGCCCCCTCTCCCTCCCTGCCCCCCTCCGTGGCACTGGTGCACCACTGGCCTCGGCCTCGGTGGGGCAGCCCCCAGGCCCTGCGCCTCCCCCCCGAGGCCCGTTGAGGGGTGCGCCCCCTGGCCCGGTGGCATGTGCTCGGCTCGCAGAGGGTGCCGTTCGAGGCTTCCCGGTGGCCCAAGTCCAGATCACCTCGGGCAGCAGGTGGGAAGAGACTCCCGCCCTGCCCGATGGAGCCATGTCGCCCGTGCATAATCCACGCCCCCCTTACTCAGGTCAGTTGGACCTCAGTCTTGTCTACCAAAGTGGGGTTCCCACGAGCAGGTGCCTCCCGATTCTTGTTGCCTTTGAAGCGATGGGCTTGTCTAATTAGCACTTTATCGCCAGTCACGCACCTTGAGCCTGGTGGAAAAGCGAAGGTCGGGCAGACTTCCTTCCGTCCTCGTGTGATGCAGGGTACCTGCCGGCTGTGGTCGGACAGAGCCGTGCAGCGTAGCGGGCCGCATCTTCCGGCCTGTTGGGAGCACGCCCTCGTTTCACGCGGCCCGAAGCCGTGAGATCCCGTTGCCCGTTCGCCAAGGACTGCTCTGGGTGTGTGCGAAAGAGCGGGCCCTCTGCCGCCACCGCAGGGCCTGGCCCCCGACGCAGCTGGACAGCCGTTCCCCCTCCGAAGCCTGAGGCTGCCGAGGGCTCGTGCGAGCGACGCAGGTGGACAGGCAGCCCCACCTGGGCGGCTGATGCGGTCCTTCTCTTGCAGGCCCCCAACCTTGTCTTCCTGGCTGTGAGTCCCGAAGAGAAGGAGTCTTGGATCAATGCGCTCAACTCTGCCATTACCCGGGCCAAAAACCGCATCCTGGATGAGGTGAGAAGAGTCTCCGGGGTCTCCTGCCCACGGCACACAGTCGGCAGGGCTGTGCCGTGGGGTCTTGCCCTCCCAGCAGCCGCGAGGGGCGGCCACAACAGTCACACCAGCTGCCCTTGCAGGATGAGTCTATGGGGCGCTGCTCCAGTGAGAGAAAACTCTGTGCCCTCTGAGGCACGTGGCGAAGCGCTCCCCAGGTCCCGCAGCCGGGTCCTTTTGCTTCCAGCCACCCATGCGTCTGTAAAGAGTGGCCATCCCTCCAAAAGGAGCTTTAGGCAGTGGGAGGGAATTAACGAACGGCGATTTTAGAAAGACAGATGCACTGAGACTGCCGTCTGCCGTCCTCCACCATCTCTCCCCCTTTCGAGGCAGGCTGCACGAGGGCGCCTGGGCTCTGCCACTCCGCTCCCTCGGCGCCAGCAGCGGGCCCCTTCGTTCGCCTCCTGCCGGGCCCTGTGTTCCTACAGGGCCTCCAAGGCAGCCCGCATGAAATACTCCCGAGCTGGGGGACTGCCTCTGCCCCTCCCCGTCGGGCTTCGGATGCTCTTTCCGTGCTGTGGAGGCAGAGGGCTGCCGAAAAGCGGCAGTGGGGCGTTCCTCACTGTGGGCCGGGGCTTGCTCGCCCGGAAGCCATGACGGCAGCTGGAGGCTGCTGGGCGGCCCCTCGGATCAGACGGCGGCTGTTATGGGGCACGTCCCCCTGAAGGGGCAGCGTCGTGGCACGGCGGTTTTCCTCCTGACTCCAGTTGGGGGCCATCCAGGCCCCGCTCTGGCCCAGTGGCCCAGCTTGAGTCGCCACTGCTCTGGGCACCCCCATGTTCGGCCCATCTTCCCATTCCTGAAGGCTGCCCTGCCGCCTCCCACCGCAGACCTTCTGGCTGCTGGAACTGGGCCCTGAAGAGCTTCCTGGACCAAGAATTTGGCCCTTGGGCACAGAGCCGGTGGCCTGGGAAGGTGGCACCCTTATTTTGTCCCCCAAAACCCATTCCCAGGCAAAAGCAGCAGGCGGGGCGCGATGGCACTCGGCTTCGACGAGGAAAGGGGTGCAGAGTGTCAGGCGGGTTTGCCTGCAGCCGACTTCCGAGTCGAGCTTTTCTCCGGAGGGTTCGTAGCCTCGCACACGGCGAGCGGGGCCAGCGGAGGAGGCCTCCCCACACACCCAAGGAGCACTGCCGGACTGTTGTGAGAGATGAGCACGCCAGCGAGTCTGAAGACGAGCGGAGGGAGGAAAGCCGGCATCGGTGGGGAGCCTGTTATCCAGGATGGCTTACCAAGCCGGCTCTGCCGCCTGCGCCAGGCGTGTCGCGAGCGTCTAGCTGCGGTGGCTGACGGTGCGCTCGCCTTGCCTTTCAGGTTACTGTCGAGGAGGAGAGTTGTCTTGCTCACCCAACTCGCGACCGAGCAAAGATCCAGCACTCCCGGAGGCCTCCGACCAGGGGCCACTTGATGGCCGTGGTACGTAGGCCAAGAGCAGCGGCCCCCGGTCTGCTCCTGGGGCAAGTTCGGGACGGGTTGTGGGAAGGAGGCGCGAGCACGCACCCTGTTGCCCCGTCTGCAGCTGGGCTGGATGCCCAAGCCCTCGCAGACTGCGGCTCCGAGTCACGGACGCTCTCGGCAAGGCCTCTGTGGGCCAGAACCAGATTCTGCAGCTTCCCCAGTTCCTGGCCCCTGCCTGTCCTTCTCGGCACCTTGCGGAGCACCTGTGGCGGGGCCTCCACCTCCGCCTTCACGCCTCTCGCAGAAGCCGGCTTGGGTCTTCCTGGCACCTGCAGTCCCAGTAGGTCTTGAGTGCTCTTAGCTGCCTCAAAACCTAACCTGGATTTTCCCAGGATGTCGCCTGCAAAAATATGAATTAATTACACCCAGTTAATTGGCTCAATTAATTACATTCACACCCTGCCCTTCCTCCTCAGGGTGCTGTAAGTGGGTTTCCCCCACATTTTATCCTCAGAGCATCCCTTTGAGAGAGGCGGGGGGGGGAGGGAGCACACTGGCGAGAGGTCACACTGTTGGGGTCTCCCAGTCATCTTTTGCCACTCGGTCCAGTAAAACCACCCTGGTGCTGGGAACGATTGATGGCAAAAGGAGAGGGGGACGGCCGAGGATGCGGTGGCCAGATGGAGTCACTGGGGTGGTGGGTGTGGGTTTGGGTGGACTCCCAGGGATGGTGGAGGACAGGAGGGCCTGGAGGAAGGTTGTGCGTGGGGTCGCGATGGGTCGGGCTTAACTTTGCGACTAACAACAGCAACCACCAGGAAAGCCGCGCTGGCTCCGGCTAACACATTCCCCTCAGTTCCTGAGCCCACAAGTGCTGGAATCCTCATTGTGTCAGATCCACTGAAGCGCCATTTCCTGCTCTCTGGGCATCCTTTTCTTCTCTTCAGCCTAATTCCTGATTCTCGTGGGGGAGCGACGGGCACGCAGAGCGGGGTGCGTTGGGAGAGGGGTGGCTGCAGGTCCCGCATGTATCCTGGCGTGGTTCCCCGTAAGGCAGCCCGTTCCTTCTCGTCCCGTGTGCTGCAGGCATCTACCTCAACGTCAGACGGGATGCTGACGCTTGACTTGATCCAGGAGGAGGACGGCTCTCCGGAAGACCACGGCACCTGTGAAGAGAGCTTCCGGGTGGACCTGGATAAATCCGTAGCCCATCTCACTGCTGGGAGACGGCGTTCTGATTCGGAGAACACGAGGCCGCCGGAGAAGACCCGGACGAACAGCCTCCCGCGGCGGGAGATCGCCTCTTGGGACAGGTTCTCGCAGCGCAACGATTCCGTTGAGCGGGGGCCCGTGTACACTCCCCAGGTTCCGAAGAAGCTGTCCCACTCGGAAAAGAGCAAGTGCGCCTCCATGGAGGAGATACTGTCTTGCCGGGACTCCTCGTCGGCGCACCGGGCCGTGCTGCGGAAGGGCCTGGAGGAGCGCTTTGCTGCGGCAGAGCCCGCGCGGCTGGCGCGGATACAGGAACTGGTTGCGCTGAAACTTGAAAAGACGCAGGAACTACTGACCGAGGTGAGGGGCTACGCGGAGGGGCAGCGAAGGGCCCCGGAGCCGAGCGCCTCCGCCACCTCCTCGTCCTCCCCGCCCGCCTTGCCTTCGCCCAAGCTGGACTCGGAGGCCATCCTGCAGGAGACGGAGCGGCTGCTGGGAGAGGCCTCCTCCCACTGGAGCCAGGCGCAGAAGGTGCTGCAGGAGGTCAAAGAACTGAGGGGCTTGTACAAGCAGCTGGAGCTGCAGCTCTCGGACCCGAAATGCAAACCGGACACGCAGTCCCAGCACCGGCGGAGTATGATGTGACGGCCCGGTGGGACGGGGGCACGAGGCGGCCGGGAAGAGGGCACAGGAGTGGGCGGGTATGTCTGTTTTTAATTTTGGGGCTCGATGCAGACGAGGTGCCTGGAGGGCGCTCCAGTCCTGCCTCTTTGCGAGCCCAGGTTCCTTCCTGCTCGTTTCCTTCCTCCGGCCCTTCCTGCCTTCCTGCTCTTGCCCTCCCTGGCCCCAGATAAGCACATTCCAGTAAATCACTTTGTATGCATCCTGAGTTTGATTTTGAAATCTTTCTCCCACCCCCAGTACCTTTTCCCTCTTAAAGGGTACCAAGTCATAGCGGCTCTCCTGGAACTTTTCAACAGCCAGGGGATTTTGGATTATTGGTTTTGTCGGTTTCTGGGAGGGCCCCTGTAATGTCAGCACATAATTGGTCAGAATTCCCCCTCCCTGGGAATCTCTGTCATTTTCACGTGGACCCTGGGCAGGGAGATGGAGCAGAGTTGAGCACTCCAGTGGCTTCCTCTGGCCCCAGAAGGCCCGGAAGATTTAGGCTGGCTCCTGGGCTCAGAATGCGTCTTTCCTCCTGTGCTGCAGCAGCTTGCTTGGCCGCGTCCCTCCCCTTCCCTCCGTGTTTGATCTCGCCCTCACAACTCCGTGTGTTGATTGTTGGCTCTCTGAGCCGCACTGCTGTGTGAGGGGGCTGTCCCCCCACCCACAGCTGCCATCTTGGTCCAAGTCCAACTTCTGCCTCAAAGGCAGCCTTGCAGGCTTAAACTGTGCAGAGAGCCTGCACTTCAGCATCCATGATGTGGTCACAGAAGCCAAGCCGCCTCTGTAGCTTAGCTCAAGTCGGCGCTCGTTTGCATGAATCGAGGAAGCAGGTTCTGCGCCACCTGCCCTCGCCCTGCCGGAATGGGGAGGCCTTGGCTCAAAGGCCCAGCAGCCCCAAGGGCCGACCTTGGCGCACAGCCAGCCATCACGCGAGGCCGCTGGGGTTGACGGCCTCGTTCACACGCACGTTCCGCCCCGCCTCTTGCAAGACCGTGTCTTACCTTTGGCAGGATGCACGAAGCGCTCGGAAGGAGACCCTGTGGATCAGGATTCTGCAGCTCCCCCGTGGGCACGTCTGTCCTTCTCACGATGCCGGGCTTCCATGGGTCTTCCGGCACGTCGTTCTTGCCCATGAGCACCCCGTGCCAGCCCTAATGGCTGCTTCCCCGGCCAGTGCGGGTCACCTGAGGGTGGAGCCCCGGCAAGCAGGTGCTGACCACCGATCGGCTCTCGGGTGTCTCTGCCGCGCTCAGGCCCCCCTGGGCTTGGCTCAGCTTTCCTGCTCGGTGCAACCGGATACGGAGAGGAAAAGCATCGCCGTGTTGCCTTCCCTGGCCTGCACGATGGTTTCCTCCGCGTGGCCCCATCCTCTCGAGCTTGCGGGGAGAACGGCTTGCGTGGCCAGACTGTCCTGCCGAGCGCACTTGCTGCATGGGGGGCTTGGGGGGGGGGGGCTTCGCCTCCCTTGCCTGACCCAAGCGTGGGATTCTGTACACTTTCCGAGGGAAGTGTTTTGAGAGGAGCAGAGATGTGCTGGCTGTTTGCTTGTCACTGTTCGGCAGCTGCCACAAACCCACTTCCTTTCCCTGCATTGAAGTCCCCTTGACCTCGTGACCAAAGGGATGAAAAGAAGCTTGCACCACTGAAAACGGGCACAGCTAAGACTCTGTATCCGAATCTGCCTGAGGAAACGCAGGACTTCTCCCGCAAGTACCAAGGCAGCAAATATCTGGTTTGCAGTACTGGAAGAATTCTACTTTTTAAGTCTTGCTTGTGGGACACCCTGTGTTAAGCTGCAAGTCCTGCAATGTGAAGCTCTGATTTCAAGTTGGCCCTACCTTTGTCCACGGCCAACCACTGATCCTGCTTGGCTCGAGACTGTTTGCCTAGGTGTAAAAGGTTCCCTTGGATGCGTGGGATGGATTCTGCAGGGTCTTCAGCGGTGCGGTTGCTCCTTCCTTTCAGCGCTTGCTCATGCTTTCCCTTCTCCAGAGCTGTGGCGAAGCTGTCACTCCCATCACGCTCAATGTCACGGGACACCCACTCCCATCACGCTCGACGTCACGGGACGCCCACTCCCATCATCTCCCATGCCGGCAGGGCCCGGCAGCAGCTGCAGTGGAACCTCTGGGGGGCAGGAGATGCGTGCTCCCCGTCTCGGGCGGGCCACAGGGGCTGGGCCAGAAGGTCGCTGGCCCAGGTTGGCCGGGGCTGCCCTCCCGCGCAGGTCCAGCAAGCCTGGCGAAGCGGAGAGCGCCATGAAGCCGCTGCAGGTGTCTGTCCCGGAGGCCCTTCCACTGCCGAGCCTCCGCCTGCGAAACCCCCGCGGGAGCAGACGTGAAGACCCCCTCCCGTGTGTGACGCGCGCCCGCTTGGGCCGAAGGCTGCACAGGCACGCAGCGCGCCCCGCTCTTCTCTGAGCAGCGGGCTGGTCTGGGATGATGGACGGCACACGGCAGCCAGCGATCGTTGCCTCTGGAGGGGTGCGCAGAGGCCGGACGTCCTCTCCCGAGAGCATCTTTCTGGAAAAGCCTGCGTGGAAAAGACGTGGCCGCAGCTTTCACGGCTGTGACCACTGCTGACTTGCCCCTGCACTCTCTCACACAGCCTCAAGCTTGCGGCCCCTCTGGGAGGCATCTCACGGCTGGGAGCCGCCCGTTTTTCTTCCCCCCTTCTGCATGTTGCGCAGCAGTGAGCCTCGTCCCTTCGTTCGTCGGCCTTTGCAGACTCGGGATGTCCAGCCTCTCCTTGGAGACGTGGCTTCGGTGCGTTTCTCCTCCCTGCTAGAGACTTTCAGCCGAATTCCTTCCAACCTGCTAGGCGATGGCTCCCCCCGCACCCGGATTGCTGTGAGCCCTCGTGCCTCTGCCCAGTCCAGCCGGCTCCTTGACCTGGGTCCCCAAACGCCAGCCCCGGAAGCCACCTCTGGCCACCCCTGCCAGGTGCGTCTCTGCGTGCCCTCAGAGCAGCGGGGGGCCGGCCGAGGCCTTCGCGACCAGGGACAGCCGCCCTGCTGGACATGATGGCCCCCGGCCTGCAAACCGCGGCAAGCGGATTCTGGGACACCATGCCGGTGGCTTCGGTCAGCGCCAAGATGCTGTGAGCTCGCGGAAAGGAGCGCCCTGCTGGACCGCGACGCCAGCTCACCCAGGCGCCATGGCCCTGGCGTGTGCGCACACACAGTTGGGGAAGTGCGGTGTGAGCCCCTCTGGGAACGGGAACACGGCTCGGGTGTCGAGAGGAGAGGAAGCGGGGCCTCGCAACACGTGTTCCAGCTGCCTCCCCGCCGGCCACGTTTGGCGAGGGAAGGGCTTCCGCCCACGAGCAGCCGGGAGAGCTCAGCGCGGCTCGCTGCTTGAGCTGAGCCGATGGGCAGAGGCCGGCCGGCTGGCCCACCCTCTCCTGCTGGGTCAGGCGCTCCCGATCCCGGCAGGAGGCGCCAGTCCTGAGAAGAGGATGGCTCACATCGCTTTGTCTCGGCACGGGGGCCTGGCCAGCCCCGGAGCAGAACAGCCCCGTCCGCTTGCCACCATTGCGCTTCAGTGCACGTGGGCACAGCACGGGGCTTTCCCCGAACCATTTGGGGGACGGTGTGGGCATCGTTGCGGCCTGGAGGGAGTACCAAGGCCAACCATCCCTTCAGACAGGTGTCTTTCTCCTCTTCGGGTTGGTGGGCACATTTGAGCTCCTGAAAGGGTGTTGTGGCCACCCTCAAACGGCTGGCAAAGTGTGGGGCTTGCCGTGAGAGGCGTGGTGGGTGACCGAACACTCATTTCCCACAAGACGAGCTGCTGAATCCAGAAGAAAACTGATGCATCCAACGAGCAAAGCGCAAGGCAGGGCTGGGATCTGAGCTTTAAACACGGACGCTCTCTCTGCAACCCAAATGCTTAAGGGCAGGCTTCTGCTTTGTAGAGCAGCCACCTCCCGGTTGAGATAGTGGTGATAATTTTACGTTGAGAAATCAAATAAACATCAGGATGGGTAGAAAGGCTGGCAAGTGCCGAAGCAGAAGTCAGCGGGTCCCCACAGCACCACGCAGGAGACCGGGGGCAACGCAAGCAAGACCACGGGCTTGACGCGAGGTGGTTGAAGCCCCATCGGCGACGGGCTGGACACACACATGGTGGGCATGTCATAAGCAGAGCCGGCTGGAGCAGGGTCAGACTAGATGGCCTGGGAGGCCCCGCCTGACTCGCTCTGATTCCGTGTTTCTGTGACCCAAGGTCCAAAGCCCAGTCCTGTGACGTGTGTCATCCCTGTTGTGCCTAAATGTAGGTCTTCGCAGCTGCCCCAGTAAGATTTGTGGCTCGCTGGCTTTGCACGAAGGGCGCTTGCGGCTGACGGGCTTCTCCTCTGCCAGGTTCTGGTAAATGTGGAAACTGAAAACAGAACCGTTAAGAAAGAAAAGGCCAGGAAAGGAACCCTCCGAGCTCGTTGCAGCTTTGGAAACTTCAGTATATGGTCTTGTTGAGAGAAAAGTAAGCTGCCCTGGTGTGTAAAAAACAAAAAGGAAGGATCCAGGTTTGTCTTTCTGATGTTTGGTGCTGGAGAAACCTCAAACCGACGAGGCTTGTCAAGGGCCTTGCTTTCTAGAGGCCTCACACAGGAAGCGAATCAGAGGTTGTGCTGGGCTCACGCTGAGGGCCAGACGGGGCAGATGGCTGCAGAGGGTCTTTCTTTTGTGGCGGGAGCTTCGGCCTCAGAGACGGATGTGGGGGGAAGGAGGCTAGCGTCTTGCGGGAGCATTTTTCTAGACCCTCTAAATGGAAGAGCAGGAAGAAATCCGAGGAGGCGTTGCCATCTCGCTTCGAACTGTGCTGCTTCCAGCTCTCGCATTTCGGCTCTTCTTTCCTGGTGCTTGTTCAGTTTTTGTCTCTTTGGCAAGGGGGCTCTGCCATTTGGTCCACTGCATCCCCTGCTCCTCTCAGAATAATTGGATTGGACGTAAGGACTCGGGGATATAAAACCTGCAGAACAGACTTGCTGGATGCCCCCTGGGGCCCGGCCAGCCTGCAGCTCGTTTTCCAAACACAGCTGGTCCGGGAGGCCCCCGTGGGAAGAAAACAGGACGGCCACCACCGACGCTGAGTGCCTGGTTCCCAGTACCCGCTGGACAAAGTGGCTGCATTCAGCCGGCACGGCGAGGGGCCGCTTCGCCCAGCTTTGCCTTGCCCACAAGCGGCGTGTTTCGTCCGCACGCATGGTTCCCACGCTTGCTGCGGCGACATGCGCGCGCTCTCTTTGCTTCCTCCTGGTCCCACTTGGCTTACTGGGCAGAAATATCTCCTCTGGCTCAGTTCCCGCAGTCGTTAAACATTCTGGCAGCCGTCAAGGATGCTGCTGCGTTGTGTCGGTGGACGAGCCGCCACCTTTCCCCGTTGCCGTCCAGCTTTCGGCAAGACGACGCTTCAGGTGGGCTTGAAGGGTGGAAAAGGTCCAGACGTTGTGCTCGCACTGGGGGAAGCATTCTGCCAGCCACGTGCTCCGGCTTTTGTCCTCTCTAGTGTTAATTTCCAGGGAATGCAAATGGGGGTGTTTTCGCCCAAGGATGGTTTATTTTTCTTTCATCACTTGGGCTCTTTCTGCAGCCATAAACGAGAAGAAGAAACATCTCCCAGTTTTCTCTGAAATTCCACGTATCACATTTCATTCCAGACTGGGGGGAATGTCTGTCCACAGCGGTGCGGCGTTCTTCTCCCCGCCCCCCTTTCCTTGTCCGACTGTGTGTGTGTGTCCGTGTCCCTGTCCAAGCCAAGCGTTCCCATTCCAGAGGGGGAGCTACCCTGATCCGTGGTAGCAAAACAACAGCGATCGTGACCTTTAGCAGCTAACCAGCGCATTAAGCGCATTATGTGCTACATTGTGGGCCTAAGAAGCTGCATGGCAAGTACAGTGGCTCTCCAAGACGCGGGCTGGGCTGCCTAGTGGGTGCTGCAGGGTTGGTTCTCCGGGGCTGAGTGGGCAGACCCCAAGTCCACCCTTCGAGATGGGGAAGTGGGGTGGAGGCGGGGGAAGCAGGCGGAGGCGTGTGGAGCTGCATCCGGGAGGGGAGCTCAGGCCCATTGCTGGAAGAATGCCGGCTGCCCTTCGGAAGCGCTTACAGGGTGTCCCGGCCAGTTCGGATGCAAGGCAGGTGGGGCCCGAGACATTCCCGAGGGCTCCGGGGAAAGCAGCCAACCTTGCAACTCCCTTGCTTCCTCCCGACCGGCGGACAAAGATGCGACAGCTGCCGCAAGGGGGGAAGTTGCCCCACGCCCAGAGGGGCTTCTGCAGGGGTCCGGCGCTGACCTGGGGTTCAGCACCTGTGCGCGCCCTGCCTTGGGGAGAAGGCGAAGTGCTGCGCCCAGAAAAGCCGGCAGTGCATGCACGGTGCCACCTGCCCCGCCCGCTCCTCGTGCATCCTCCCACACTGGCGCATGCACTCCGTCTCGATGCGCGCAGACCGGCCGCTCCATGTGTCCCCCCCCCGCCCCCGGAGCTGTGAAACGGCAGTTGCGCTTGCCTTGCACAATTCCCTAAACATGCACGCCTGGCAGGCCCTCTTCTTGCCTCTCCAAAAGTTCCACGCGCCCCCAAGAAGCCGGTGCAGAAACACACACAACCCCACACTATGCAAACCATGTCGCGAAATAGTTCTACTTCCTTCTCTCGGATTTTTGTTTCGAGGCTCCCATGCCGACAGAGACGTGCTTGCGGCCTTCACAATAGTTTGCACGTATAAGTGTATTAAGCCCCACAAGTGATTACGGTGAGATTTTCTTCCCCAAGTAAACTGGCACAGAATCTCCACTCCAGTGCCAGGAAACCAGCAAACGGCCTTTTGTTCTCCTCGGCTCTTGCCTGGCCTGTGGTGGGCTGCATGAGAAACTCCTTTCTTTGAGCTGCAAAAACCAGGAAGGGGACAAGAGGCCCTGCCAGTAATGGGGCACTGGCGAGAGAGAGAGAGAGAGAGAGAGAGAGAGAGAGAGAGAGAGGGGAGGGGCTGGAGCGTGAAGAGGAGGAAGGTTCTCAAAGAAGAGAGGAAGTTTTGAAAACGGCTTGATTTGCAATTAAGCGTAACTTTAAGAGCTGGCGCCGAGGCTTCCTAGTGAGCCGTGGGAAGAGCAGGGCACATAAATGCTTCCCAGGGAAATGTCCAGACGAGGAATGTCTAAGAGCGACATTGGGTGCTTCCAGGTGAGGCTCCTTTCATCCTCAACCGTGCTGCATCAAACGCGACCTTTTAGGAAGGCACCGGATGCCATCGTCTTCCATTTGCAAGCTTCCCGTGTTCCTTCACTGCTACTTCGCCTTTTCCCTTCCCAGAAAAGAAATGCGGAAGATGGGATAGCTGCGCAAGGCCTTCTGTTTGGCAGTGCCGGGAGACCTCCTCCAGGGTGTACGCCTTGCTGGGCATCAGACCTGAGGCTCGTCCAGCTGTTGCCCCTTGCTGGCTCACAAGCGAGGCCGTCCCATTTGAAGCCCCTTTGCCACAGAGTCTCTGCACCGAAACACGGAAGCCCCCCTCTCACAGCCCTCTGACTGGGTTTCCTGGGTTGCATCCGGCGGCCAGCCGCTCGGTCTGACGTTTTCAGAGGGCGAGGGCGGCTGCGCCTGCACCTGGGTCCCTCTGCAGTGCGACCGTGATTGTGGAAGCTTTGCGCTGCTTCGCCGCCCTCCCGTTCCGTAGTCTAAGAGCCCCCGATGTTCCTCGGCGTGTGCTGTCCTTTGCCGAGTCTTACAGCAAGCAAACACTGGCCCCGAGAATGGCTTCGCCCATTTATAATTCGCACACTGTCCGTGCTGCTGTTGGTCTCCTCCTGCTCCTCTTTGGGGTTCGTGTGTCCGCCCCGCCCTCCGCAACGCCTGCCTCCCCCTTTGAAAAGCAAGCCTAATTCTGCACTGATTTTTATGTGGAGTCTTTTTTTAAAGCCCTGCCGGTTCTTTGTACGGCACATCGCTCTGGACTGCTGCAGCTCTTGTCACCTTCTTTGATATTTAAGGCTGTGATGAAATTAAGAATAAAGTACCTGGATGTTTTTAAGTAAGTGCTTTCTCCAGTTGTTTGTGTTTACTAGAAGTGGGAGCTGTTGCTGCGACGCCTGGGTGGAACAGGGCCTTTTGGGAACATACCTGCAGCCCTGGTTTATCCTAGCCACACACATGCTGTGGCCTCCCAGCATTACCTGGGGGGTCAGAAGGTCACTCGATGTCCCGACTCCGAGGTCCTGCAGTCTCAGGGCTGGGGCGCCTAGTGTGGCGAGCTTCCCACAGCTGGTATCCCCCTGCAGAGGAAGGAGGGCAATGACTTATTCCATATCCAAAGGGTGGGCTGGCTTTCTTCCCTGCCCCTGGTGGGGACCCCCACCCCCGCATCTAGAAATCTAGTGCATCAGGGCAAAACTCTAATGCTGTCTAGGGGACCGCTTCAAGGTCCAGTGTTTCTGTCCCTGGAATTTTTTGAGTGATGCAGCTCAGCTCTGGAGATCGTGGAGTTCAAAGCGGCCCACAGCCCTTGTGGCTCCACTGCTTCTCATGAACAAGCCCCAGCTGACCGCAGAAGAATTTCCTGATCCAGCACAGAACGCAGCGGCCTCCCGGACCAGTAGCTCCCGTCCATACTGGGGAAACTGCACAGCGTCATGGAGCCGGGAGGGGTCTCGGGAACAGGGCCTTGCACTGCGCTCAGGGGCGACTGGCGGCCAGGGCAGCCCCTTGCAACCGATCCCACAGGCAGCCCCACTTCGCAGGCAGCTCTCCCAGCTGCGCCAACTGAAGCTTCCAGGGCCAGCCCGCTGCAGGGCGCGCTGCAGTCGTCTGAACGCGCTGCGCCGGAGGCGGGCATGTGTCGCCAAGTGACGCCACCCAGGGAGGATCGCGGCCGGAGCGCCAAGCGCAGCGCCCCCGGGATGTGCCCGCGGATCGTTCCTCCCCGCAGCACGCCTGCGCCGCGCGCTTCCGCACCCCCCCCTTCGTGGCGGCGGCGGCGGTCCTGGGCCGAGGCAGCGCTCGCCCGGGCCTGCCGGTCCTCCGTCGTGCAGCCGCAAGGGCTCCGGGCGGGGCAGGCAGCGACCGTGGCGGAGGCGGGCGGCCCGCCGCTGCGCCCCGAGGCCGGCACGCACGGGGCAGGCAGCTTCGCCCGGGGCCAGCTCCGGAGGGGCCGCGCGCGGCGGCCCTTCCCCGCTGCAAGGCGCGGGGGGCTCCCGGGCACCTGCTCCTGCCCAGCAGCGGCGCGCGGGCACCGGCCCGGCCGGGCCAGAGAAGCGGCGCGGCTCGTCGGCCCCCTCGCCCCGGGGGGGCGCCGCTGCCTCGGCCAATCAGGGCCCTCCGTCAGCCGCGCGCCATATAAGGAGAAAGAAAGGCGAGGCGGCCCGGCGCCGCACGTGCCCGCAGCCCCGGAGGCCGCGCGCTCGGTCGGCGGCGGCGCTGGCTCCGCTCGCCTGTCCCGCGGGGATCGAGCCCGGTGCGCGGCGCCGCCCGGGGGGTGGGGGGGGCGCTGCCTGCTCGCGCCCCTGCCCAAGATGGAGGCTTTCCCGGCCCGGACGCGGACGCGGGGGACACGTGCCCCCGAGCACACCCAGCGGGGGCCCCGCTCGAGGAGACCTCTACCTGCTTGCCGGGCTTGTGCAGTCTGGGCCAGCTCCGCGCTCTGGGACCCGGGTTTCCCTCAGCCTGACCGGAAGTGCAACCCTAACCTTAAAATACTGGTATAATTTTTGTGCCTTCAGATCGCCCGCCCGAGGCATCGCACGGTGCAGCTGGGGCAAGTTCCATGCTCCTGGAAATGCACAGGGACTGTGGTTTCCTGAGCATAATCCTGACCTGAGCCTAAACCCGAACTCGCTGATGACCTCCCATAGAAAAAATGCCAAAGCGGTGGGAGGGGCACAGTAATGGCTGCAGATAATAAAAGCATATGTTCTCTGCAGATTTGGCATTGTTTTCCCCAAGATATAAAATGCCCTGGGAGAGATGCTGCACAGAGCAAAACAAAACGTGAACAGCCCTGCTTCTGTTCTGCTCCCGCCCTTGCCCAATTCCGCTTGACAGGAAGAAAGCAGCAGCGGAATGGCATTCTCCACGCCCGCTACCTCTCTTACAAAATTCCTGTCTGCAACGGGGGCATGATCAGGCCAGCACATGCCAGTCAAACTGCCCCAGATGTCAGCTGTTTATGTTTTTAATTTCGGCAGCACCGCACTAGTACCTTTATTTTGGTTCTGTATCCGTTTGCTTTTGCTTGTTCGCCTGTTCCCACATGATCTTGGTGCTACTCTCCCAATTTTCTGACTGAATTTCTGTAGCCCAGGGCTCAGAATTAGGGGCTGGACCTTAAAGGAGCTGGAACTGCAGCCCACCTGCTTATGGGATGTGGGAGCTGCAGGCAGAACTGCCCCTCCTGCTCAGGAGGATCCTGGAGCCGTTCCTGTAGGCACCTCCTCTGGCATCTGCCCAGCTCCCTGCGGGAGGGAACGGAAGCCCTCCTTGGAGGGGGCAGGCGCTGGCTGTGCTCCCGAGGCCCAGCTGGGACCCACCAGCCACTGATTCCTCCCTTCCCTAAACCATCGCTCCGATGGCCATTTCTCTGCTCATGGGACATGCATGGCCCAGTGAAGGCACAGCGTGTGTGTTTGCTTGCTCTTCTGCCTGCCCCCATCCTCCTCCCCTCCCCTCCCCTCCAAATCAGGTGTATTAGATGTAAAAGACTGTGTTGTCATCTTAAGCTTTTAGAGCATTCAGCAAACTTGAGATGCTTTATAAATTAATTGCACCAAAGCTCATGTTTATCTCACCCGCCACAGATTCAAAGGATAGGACTTTTTCTAGAATGTGGGAAAAGACACGCTGGGTCAGACCCGGGTCCTCCTAGTCCAGCAGTCTGTCAACACGGTGGCACACCAGCTGCCCACGGGACCCCTCCAGCGGGACGGGTCCAGCATTCTGCCGCCCAGGCCCCTTGGCAAGAGGGGTGGGCAGGCAGGCCACCTCTGATGACAGGGGCTAGTAGCCATTGACAGTCGCCTCCTCCCGCCCCCCTTTAAAGCCACCCACACCTCCCGCAGTTTAACTATCTGCTGTCTGGAGCAGTCCATCCTTTGATCTACCCTGAATTTCTGCTTCGTGGGACCGTCCCTTTAGAGAAAATGGTCTCCCTCTCCAGAGGCCCAGCTCTGAGCACCTCAGTCAGGTCTCCCCTCCCTCCCTTTTTCTACGCTGAACAGTCCCGGTTGTGGCAGCTGCTCCTCCTACGGGAGCTGCTCCAGCCCCTGATCATTTCGTTGCCCTTCTCTGTCCTTTCCCAACTCAGCTATGTCCTTTTGCAGTTGCAGCTAGCAGAAGTCGACGCGATAGTCTAGTTGTGGGTGCACCATGGATTGGTGTAAGTCTTGGCCATTCCTAATGATGCAATGATTCCAATTTTTACATCAGTGACGTGGAAGGAGGGGTGAACAGTCTGCGGATCAAATTCGCAGATGATACTAAAATGGGGGCAGTGGCCACAACTGAGGAGCAGGTACTCCAGATCCAAAAGGATCTGGACAGACCATGGAAGTGGGCAGGAGACAACAGGATGGCGTTCAATGTGGAGAAGTGCAAGGTCTTGCACTTGGGGCATAGGAATAGCTGTCATAAGTACAGGTTAGGGGACAAGTGGCTGGAGAGCAGCGCTTGTGAAAGGGACCTCGGGGTGCTGGTTGACTGCAGGCTGAACATGAGGCAGCCGTGTGATGCGGTGGTCAAGAGGGCGAACGCCACCCTTGGTTGCATAGCCAGAAGCGTGGCTTCTAGATCGAGAGAGGTATTACTACCACTCTATATGACTCTGGTGCGCCCGCAACTGGAGTATTGTGTTCAGTTTTGGGCCCCTCATTACAGAAAGGATATAGCCAGGTTGGAGTCAGTGCAGCGTAGGGCCACAAGGTTGGTGGCCGGTTTGCAGGGAAAGCCGTATGAGGCGAGACGGAGGGAACTGGGTCTCTTCAGCCTGGAGAAGAGACTCAGAGGGGATCTGTTGGCGACATACAGGTATGTGAGGGGGCGTCACACGGAGGTGGGTCGAGACCTGTTCTCCCCTGCAGAGGAAGGCAGGACGTGCTCCAACGGAGCAAAGCTCAGGGAACCCAGGTTCCATTTGGATGCCAGGAAGCACTTCCTGACAGTTAGGACCCTGAGGGTGTGGAATGGGCACCCACAGGAGGTGGTTGAGGCCCCATCGCTGCGGGTGTTCAAGGATAGGCTGGAAGTCCACATGGTGGCATGTCGTGAGCTGAGCTGGCTGGTGCCGGGGGTCAGACTAGAAGGCCCTGGAGACCCCTTCTGACTCGCTCTGTTTCTATGTTTCTATGCCTATTACAGAAACATAGAAACAGAGATTAAACAGGATCGGCCCCAGGACAGAGCCCTAGGGGACCCCGCTTGTTACTGGCCGCCATCCTGATGATTCCCCACTAATGGTTACCCTCTGCTTTCGGTCAGTCAGCCATGCCTTAATCCACTGGACAGTGCTTTGGTGTATCCCAAAACTCCTCAGTTTCTCCACCAGGATATCATGGGGCACTTTGTCAAAGGCCTTGCTGAAATCCAGGTATACCACATCCACTGCATCCCCTCCATCTAGCCATCACGAAACCTTTTCATAGAATTCCACAAGGTTTGTCTAGCAGGATCTGTTTTTGCGGAAGCCGCGTTGTGTGGCTGCCAGCCTCCCTTCCCTATCTAGCATCACTAGATCTCTCTCTATTATGAGCCTTTCCATTGTTTTTCCTACAATGAACGTAAAGCTAACAGGTCTATAATTCCCCATGTCCTTTCTCCTACCCTTTTGGAAAATTGGGACCACTGATGCCACCCTCCAGTCCTCTGGAACTTCACCCGTTCTCCACAAGGTCTCAAAAATGGAGGCCAGAGGGTGTGAGAGAACCCCTGCCAACTCTCTAAGTACTCTCGGGTGTAACCCGTCAGGGCCTGGCACCTTTGTAATGTCCAATGCCCTGAGCAGCCCCTTGACTTCAAGGGGGGTGACTCTAATCTGTGCCCCTAAGTCCCCAGCCTCATCTAATCTCCTATGCGGATATCCCCCATCCTGCTTTGGGGAGAACACAGAGGCAAAATAGTTATTTAGCATCGGTGCCTGTTCCCTCATATCAGTCACTGGATCCCCTTCCTCCTTATTTAGTGGTCCCACCACTTGTCTCCCCTTCCTCTTCCTGTTTACATGCTGAAAGAAGCCCCTTCTGTTGCTCTTGATATTCTTGGCAAGTCTCAGCTTGTAATCAGCCTTAGCCTTGTGAAGAATCCTTCTGCAACGGGCCTCCTCCTCCCGGTATACCCTTTTGTCTATTTGCCCCAGTACCCATTTCCTGGGGAGGTTCCTCTTTCGTCTAATCCCTCTAACCGCCTCCTTTCGCATCCATGGCGGCCTCTCCTCCGCCTCCCCACCTTACTGACTAGAGGTATCATCAAGGCTTGCGCCTCCAAAACCTCCCTTTTGAGTGCCATCCACCCCTCCTCAACTCGCTTGCCTTCCAGTAACCCATCCCAGGAGACTTTCCCCAGTCTGGCCTTCCGTTGGCCAGAGTTGGCCCTCTTGAAGTCCCAGCTTCTAGTGCTCGACCTGCTGCCCGTCCCCGTGGACTTTGCCCTTTCCGCGGCGGTCGTGCACTGGGCTGGCGTCTTCTTTGAGCCATGCACCACCACTCAGAGATCCCTTTCTGGCTCATTCACTGCAGCTCAGATCCCATCAGCCTAGTCTTGGACTTGGGATTTCTCACCCCAGCCCCCAGCAGACACGGCACGATCTTTACCAGGGTTCCCGTTTTCCCAGCTTGGTGAGATCTCCCTGGAGCTGCATTCCCCGTGACTGAAAATTCCTCTTTCTCCTCGAGCAGTTCAGGGCTTTCTTGGCTGTGTGGAGCAAGACGGGCTTGCTTTCCCTCAGGTCACAGGGAGGTAGGAAGCAGCCAAGGAATCCAAGTCTGTAACGGCTGCTTGCGTCCTAAACTGAGCTTTGGTCAGGATCGAAAGAACCAGAATAGTTTTAAAAAGATGATGGGTGGGAAAGATGCACAGCAGGGAATGAGAGTTCCAAGGAAAGCTCAAACACACACGCAATGATAACATCGTGCAAGACAAAAGCAGCATATCTCAAAAAGGGCCCAAGAGGGGAGGCAGCAAGTTGGTTGATAAGGAAGATTTGAAGGATAATGCATGTTATCATTTCATGGGAGGATTATGAGGCCGGTGACTGGAAGGCCTGTGCAGTTTGCATCCTCCATCTCAAGCGCAGGATGGACGCAGCCGCACCCGCATCCAGTCCCCCTTCCCTTCACTCCAGAACGTGCTCCTGGCCCTCTTTCTGCCTCCCCAGCTTCTCTCCTGGCCTCCATTTTGGCAGCAGTCCTTGGATGCTCTTCAGGCTCTCTAGTCGAGGGACCAGGCGCCTGACCTCCGAGCACGTCCACCCTGCGAGGGGCAGCTTTGTCCGTCTCCAGCGCAACGCGGCCGCGTGGGCATCTCGCCACCCTCCGTGCCGCGGCATCAAGCGCTGGCTCCTGCTTCCCGTCCTCCGTCAACCTGCTCGCTGCTTTCCAACCGTACCACCCACACTCCCTCTTTCCTTTTTATTTAAAATATTTATAACAATTTAAAATATGTATACTCCCCTGCTGAGGGTCATTTCTGACCGTAAGAAAAGGGCGGCAGAAACAATAACAATGGATCATTTGAAATTATCTAATTGAGGAATTCATCGTCAGCGACGAAAGCATTGTCCAGAAAAATTAGGTTTTGCCATTTGGAGGAGGAGATGGAGAAGGGAGAGGTCAGAGTCCAAAGGCCTTCCCCTAAATCAGCGGCGGCCAGTTCCACACCAAAATGGATGAATTTGTTAAATATATTGTCTTAATCTGCATTCCTCCTGCATCCGGTTCTTCCATTCTTTCCTTCAGCCCCCTTGGGCTCTTTTTAATTTATTAGTGCCCTTCCTGAGTAGTCACGGTGGTCCGTACCTGGACATCCAAATTAGCTTTAATTCCATAGATTGTCACTGTAGTTTTCTGCTTTTGCTTTAAAGGGATAGTTCTGCAACATCTATCTGTTATTCACCCTAATCCTCTTCTTACACACACACAGAACACTCAACAACATGATGTCTGGGTTTTATTTGTGGCGTTGGGACTCAGAGATATTAAATAGAAGGAATGCCCTTGTGCTTGCTTTGAAAATAATTAGGGCATTTTCCTATTTGCATAATTACCCAAATCTAGTGCAGGTTCTGCACCCACATCAGCTCCCCCAGGAATTCTGCACTTTCCCCCCTTGATTCTTAAAACAAAAACAACGAAAAAGGAAGCGAGACAAGAGCATCTTTTCATCTGTTAATATCGTTATCCTCCTCCATATACTCATGAGAGGAAGGAACATGAATAAATCCTAATCAAACCCAGAGATTCCCTACCTATAAATATTCAGACATTTCTTCAATCAGGCTATGCATATTTCTGCTTTTTAGAAGGGCTTGTCATTGATTTGTTATCGCTCGTGAAATATCTTTGCTGCATACAGATAATTCTGCGGCCCGTGATTGTGGGGCTCAGGTCATCCCCTAGGCTTTTAACTACTAAATCCATTTCTGGTGTGTCTTGATAAAAAAAAACTCAGATTGTGCATTCGTTAAGCTACTCTTCTGACTGGGCAGGTTACAGAAAGTGAGTGGTAAGAATCTGCGGGGTCCATTACATGATCTGCATAGACGGGGGTTTTTACCGAGAGCTCTGGATTCACAACCCTGCCAGGTTATCTGGGGTGATGCAAAACTTACCCCTTTTTATTTTTGAGAAGAAAGCTTCTTCATAAAGTATTCATTCACGCTAGTCAAATGAGGTTAGCTGAAGGGTTTCCTACATTTTGAAGGGAGGAACAAAAACCCCTAAATTAGCCCCTTGAGTATAAATATCACGCTCGTCGCATGACAGCAGAATTATTTTTTTATTTAAGGTTTTTGTATACCATCTCTGGATGGCCTTACAATAAAAGTAGGATAAAAATGAACAGGATAAAAATGAAGCGTAGCATCCAGGAATAAAATCTTACATTAAACCTAATCGGCTTTTAAAATAACGGGTTAATAAAAAAGTTTTAGCCTGGCACCAAAAATAATACAAAGATGGTCCCAGGCGAGTCTTCTTCCTGGCAACCTTACGGGTGCCATGCTAGGCAGAAACAAGCCCCAGGGGTGAGAGGGGGACTTTTTCCTGACTAACCACTCTTGTGCCCCAAGGCCATTCTGAATACAGTGCCTCCAGCTCTGTCATGGCCTGGAAACAGGCGAGAGAAGTGCACAGATAATCCTTCCTTATACACCTCACGCCCCTTAAGATCTGCGGGAGAAGCCCTGCTCCGGGAACCCTCCCTGAAGGAGGTGAAAAGGACATCTACCCGGAGCAGGGCCTTCTCTGTGGTGGCGCCCAGATTGTGGAATGCGCTCCCTGGAGAGGTGTGCCTGGCGCCGAGTTTATATTCTTTTTGGTGCCAGGTCAAAACCTTTTAATTTAATCATTGTTTTAAAAATTAGTACTTTAACGTTTTAACAGTCACTTTGATTTTGATTTTATGTAAATTTTTATTGTTACTATGTTATTTATTTATGGATGTGGTGGTTTTATTGTATTTTGATTTTAAGGTTTGTAAGCTGTCCTGAGATGCCATGCATAAGAGACGGCATACGGAAGTTTTAAATGAATAAATAATGTGGAGCCAACAGACAGGTGCCTGGCGAAGGCCCCACTAAACTTGGTGCCATGAACTGGGCACACATACAGTTGTGCTGTGAGAAAGGAGAAGGCCCGGATCAGGCCCCGCAGAGCAGCGGAGTCTTTATGTGGTTCGTTTCATGGAACCAAATCTCCACCTCCAAATGAACCAAATCTCCACCTCCAAATGAACCAAATCTCCACCTCCAAATGAACGTAACTTCCAGCCAGAGCTGATGCATGGAGCCCCCCAAAAAGCGAGGCCCACTCTGTTCTCCACTGTCAGTGTGCGCAGGGCAGGGTCTGGGGGTGAGGACCCAAAGCGGCTGCAGAACATTCAGAGGAGTACATGAGTCTTCCATGGAATCCAAGAACAAACGTGCCTTCGTGTCTCTGGAGAAAGCGTTGTTCTTTCCCGCACATCTGTGCAGATGAGGACATGCAGATGTTGGGAGGTGGCTGTTTCTGAGAGATGCACCCCTGGCAGGAAACACCGAGTCTCTCGCGATGCTGGGTGCACTGTAACCAAGAGCCACCAAACAGCCGCTGCCCCCTTTCTGTTAGGAAGCCAGTGCGAAGTCTTACTGGTCAAATCAGGCATGCTGGCATTTCTTCCCAGGACAGAGGGTCTGGATCCATCGGGTTGGGCCTTGAAGCAGGAGCCCCCAGGTCTGTTTCCTGGTGCTGATGGGCCACGCACAGCTTCCGTGTGAGAGGGCTTTTTAAAGGTACAGTGTTTGCCCCCCCAGGGGGGCTGCTCTTCGCCGGCCCGCCGTCGTGGGCTGGCGGGCACACTCCTTGTTGGCACAGCTAAACAAAACACATTTGCTTTGTTGGACTGCAAGAATGTGATGGTTTTAGACTCATCAAGAAAATCACGGATGCGCTCAGTGGCTGCATTCTCGACTGAAGTGTGAGGAATTTTACCAGGATTCCAAGGGGCACGTTGACATTTTTAAACGGAAAGGTTAAAGCAAACAAAACTCCTCTGCACCTGATCTATTGGCAGCGCTGCCAACTGCTCCTCTTGAAGGTCAGTTGGATAACAGAACTGGCTGGATCAATTCGGATTAGCTCTGATTGTACTTGGCTGTCCTCACCCGCTCGCCGGCTCTCCCCGTCCCCTCCCCACTCTGCTTGTGTAAGTACAATTAGAAATAGGAAGATTCCATGAGGGACACGTGCAGGTAGGTCTTAACGCTGTGTCTAAATTTAGCCCTGAGCCAACACTTCCAGATGCTTCGCCGAGGATAAGTGAGCGGGAAGCTGGATCGGCCCCTCCTGATCCAATAAGGCCTGCCTGGCTTTGCAAAAGCACGCGAGGCTCACAGAGACCTCTGGGTGACTCTTCCTTAAGTCATCCGATAGTAAATAAGTCTCGGGAAACCATCCATGGTAGCCGTAAGTCGAACCCCCAGCCAGCCGCCCCCCCGGCCGCTTCACTGGAAAGTATGGGGGTGAAGTGGACCATGCCAGCGTGTCCCTTAAAACTGGCAGCAAAGAGTTTGGCCTCACGGAGTTGTTCCCAGGGAGTGATTTCAGACCGGGCTCGGCAGGCACGGGCACCCTTCCCTGGCGTGCGTCAGCCTTGCTCCAGTACGTTTTGCTTTAGGGATGATGGTCTCGTAGGGGAAAAGGTGCTCCGTCTTCAGAAAAACACGCTGGTTTCTGTCTGACTACATTGGATGGGAAGGGAAATTATGCATTATAGCTGTTGTTCTAACCTGGTTGGTTTGGTCTGTGAGCCGCCCCGAAGACTTTTTATGAGACGGTGGTTGTAGGATAAATAGATGAAGAGAATATTCGAGGTCTGTTGCCCTTGTGCTTTTCATGGGCTTGTGAACCTCCATCCTGCTTCCCTGACCTCTTGCTACACAGAGAGCCATCTCGGCTGCAGGTACTTTTCCAGAAGCCTGTGAGCAAACTCCCCAGCTGCCCCGGACAGCACCAGGCGAGGCCTGAAGGGCCCCAGCCCTGCCCGAGGGCACCTTCCGATCCGCGCGTGCCAGAAAGGGCGCCTTTGTTCCGGAGCCGCTCGCTTCGGAGTGCTGGCGCTTGCAAGGCCGCCGCATACCAGACTAAGTGGCAGGAGGGCCCCCGGGCAGCTGGGTGAGGCGAGGGCTCTCGGCCCCTGGACACAGCCCGCTTGTTCGCTAAAGTAGGGCCTCGCAGCTGGCGAGCAAAGAGGAAACTGGAGCAAGTCCGTGTTAAAAATAGAAGGGCTTCTCTTGCAGCTGCCCCTTGCGGAACACGGTTTTCCATTCCGTGCATCTGACGATAGAGAAATAGCCATTCATTTTGAACCAGTTTAATGATCTCGATTTCTCCGCTCCGGAGCTGCTCCGTGTGTGAGCAGCTCTCTTGTCGCCAGAGCGGCAGAGCGGCCTTCTGGCCTCGCCCCCAGAACCCGCTGCCGGGCCACTCTCCAGCCCGGTTTCAGCCTCGGAGCCCAGCCCTGCAGCCGCCGGGGCTCTCCCTGGAGGAGCGGGCTTGGTTCCCAGCACGGCAGCCCATGGCCGGGGCACCTCGCCTTCTGCCCGTCGCCGGGGCCCTGTGGGGCTGCCCTGCCGGCGAGGCCCTCTCCTCCGAGCCCCGCCGGCTGCCCGAGAGCCCGAGAGCTCGAAGGCCGCGGTGAAGAGAGCAAGCTGCCCTTCTGCTGGCGTACTGTGCCCAGAGGCCAGGGAATCCCTCCCTCTCCCCAGGGCTTCGGCTGCACTCGGCCACATGGCTTCGCCAGAGCGTCACACACGATGCTCCGTGCAGGTGGCTGGCTTTTAAAAACCTGAAAGCGTGTGGGAACATTTTTCAACATGGATCAAGTCTTGTGTCTCTCCTTTCCCAGCGATTTCCTTGGGATGACCTGATGGGTTGTTTTGGCCCTTGCTTGACCGAATGCAGGTTCTGGAGCCAGGAAGGGGCTGGGGCTGAGTGGCTTGGGGTGGGGGCCATGGGGCCTGGCGGACCTGTGTGAGCCGTCTTGGAATCCTGCCCTGCCGGCCTGGCTGGGTGGGGTGGGGGCTTCATCCCCACTTCTGGTGCGCTGAGGCTAGAACCGTGTCGGCTGTCCTGTTGTGGGGATGGCCTGGCTGGCAGCTGCGGTCGGGCCACGTAAGCCCCCGAGTCTCTCTTCCATTCCCACGTTGCACTCATGCCGCACCCTTTCCTCTTCGGAGGCACCCGGGGCAGCTCCCAAAGCTTCATTTTCTTCTCACAACAACCCTGTGAGGTAGGCTCAGCTGAGAGTGAGTGGCTGGCCCAAAGTCACCCAGAGAGTTTCAAGGCTAAGTGGGGCCTCAAACCCCGATCTCCAGGTCCCCAGCACCCCACCGCCCCCGCACGCCCACACAGGTTCTCCAGCTCGGTCATGCTATGAAACATCCTCCTCTTGAATCCAGGAGACTCCCTCGGACATGCTTCCAGGACCCCTAAGCAGCTTCAGCTGCTACAAGCTGTGTTCGTTTACTCCCCAGTGGCCAACTCAGAGTTGCAAAGGTGAACGTGGGCCGAAGGGCTTAAAGAAATCCTCAGTTCCCACCTCCGATTCCTCTTCTCTGAGTTCAGCTCCGTCGTGCTGCCGCTCATGGCCTTCTGAGCGGGAAGCGCTGGGATCTGCGCAACAGGCCGAGGGACCACGGCCAGGGGTCACTGTGGTGGCCAGCGCACTTCAAGCACTGATGTGATTTCCCTGGCCAGGCATCTGGAGCGTGGCGCTGAGCTGCACTAGTAAACCCGCACCGATTTCCCTCAAGGGAGGAAAACCAGCGAGTGCTTTACCAGGTTTACGGAGCGGAGAAAAGGCGCCGTCTCGGGCACATGGGGGCAAAATTGGGGTGTGCAGCCCCTGGAACTGACCTGCGTCCGGTGGAAACTGTCATTTGGCTTTTGAGACTCAGATAAAATTGTTAGGAGAGGCAATTTGTAATTTGCTTTTATCACTCTGAGCTTCGGCATTAAAATAATTTAGCCTGGAATTGCACATCGCCTTTCCGAATTTATCTGCCACCCTCAGGATGCCCTTTCCTGAGGGTAAAGCAGCGTCTTATAAATGGGTTACAATTCTGCCCCGTTGCCATTTTAAGGACCCCGTTTTGACGGAGTATCTCACACTCGCTGTACTTCTGCTGCCCTCTGGTGCTTGCTTTATTCCAAAGAAGCACTTCTTTATGCCGAGTTCCTTCGACATTGCTTCTGCAGTACCGTTAAAGAAAGGCAGGCTTGGTGGAAAGACCTTAATGTACCCAGTGATGGCTAAAGAAATATACACAAACCAGCAAGAGCTGTGGACTGGCACGAAATGTCTATGACTCTCCCTTCTCTGACTTAGCATGAACTTGCAGCAGCACTTCAGAAGTCCAAGTGGGTTTGCCCATCAGCAAGAAAAGCTGCCCCCCCCCCCAGTCTTCTGAAGCACTTGGAGTAGTTTACATCCCAGGCGGTCAGAAGCAACTCTGTGGGTGCTGCTGATCGCAGAGCGGACAGCCAGCCCCTTTCTGACTGCTGACTGGGTTTATATGCAGTCCCAAAATCCAGTTTTGACCAGGGCAGAGGAAATCTCCAGCACATGGTGGAGACAACGAAGCCAAAGCTTTTATCTTTGTTCCGTGGTGCCGGGGGCAGGGGGGGGTTGCCCAACACCCCAGTGACTCATGAGGGTCCAAACCAAATCAGGGCCCCTGTGCACTTACACAAAGGCTAAAAAAAAAAGTGAGGTTTAGCTATCAATGTAATCGAGCGTGCAGACGACCCTTCAGGTGGGAATGGGTCACAGCTGGAAAGAGATAAACGTATTCGCAGCATCATTCATGGCAGGAGGGTTTTTCCTTGCTTCCTTGCAGCTGTGGGCCTGAACTCCTCTGGGCTGGCACGGGTCAGAAAAGCTGGACGGGATGGGCTTTCTGAGGTTGCAGGGAGACTCGCTCGCGTGGTCTCAAGGGTTAGTGCGCACCCTCTCCCTGTGGCTGCTTCTTTGCACAGAGCATTTCCCTGAGTAAGGAATTATTTTAACACTCTGTCCAGAAATTGGGGTGTGGAGGGAAATTAGGAGAGGGAGAGGAGGCGGCCATGCCTCGCAGAGGCACATGGGCAGCCGCTGGGGAGGCAGCTGATGCCGTGCCGGCTACTCTGGCCGCAAGGTGGGGCTCGGCTTTTGGAGGCCTGGCTCTGAGGTCGGGCAGTCTTGGATCCGGGGCGCCAGGTAATCCTAGGTCTCTCCCAGACGGTGCTGGGAGGGCACAGGATTGCGCTTTTAAGAACGGATTCAGGCAGAACGCGATCACCAACATGACTACTTATTCTTGATAAATACCACAATGGCAAGGTTTTAATAAAACAACTGTTGACAAGTTTCTGGAAATGAGGACGCTGCAGCCCACTGCTTCCCTAACTTCGCTCCAAGCGGCTGGAGAGGCCTCCGGTCAGCGGAGTGGTCAGGTCCTGAACCTCGCTGAGCGACTGCATCAGGATTTGCTGCTGCAGCATCTGAATGAAGAGCTGCAGCTCATTCAGGAGTTCGCGCATGTAGGAAAGCTTCTCCTCCTGCGTCATGTCATTGGAGGGGTCTGACAGCCGGGCCACCATTTCTGATAGTTTCTGTTGTGTATTTAAAGCTGTAAGTGTGAGATGGTCAGTTTTGACAAGTTGTTTTTCTGCAGCTTCCGCTGCTCTTCTCTTTCGAAATGTCCCCGTTTGTCTGCTCTCTCTTACTTTCTGCTCCTTTGTTTTTAGCATGTTCGGCAGCGCATCTTCCAAACTATTTTCTTTTTTACGGGAAGAAAAGCTTCTCTTCACTCTTCTTGACAAATTAATCCGGGCACTGCTTGGGGCAAAGTAAGAAGACAAACTGTAGCAAACGCTACGAAACAGCCATCAAAGTGTTCTGAAGAAAGAAAGGGTGCTTTCCCCGCGTGTGTGGCGTTTTCTCTTCTGCTTTCCTTCGGTCCTAACACTTGCCCGTTCTTGATATTGTAAGTGATTATTCTCGTTAATATTTTTCCCCAAACCAGCTTTCCTTTCTTTTCTGTCTTTGGAATATTTTAGATTCCTTGTAAGCAAAATGCGTACTTCTCACACATCTAGAATATTTGTTCTGTTCTCTGTGTTTCTGCATTTTGTTGTCACCACCGTATTTCTAAAATATCATACATACTTGCCTTTTATCAAATTTCTGTGAGTCAGAATCCCGTCTGTCTGCGGGCCTTGACTTTACTCTTCTTTCCACGCCTTGTACAAACCTTGAACTTCTTTTCTTGAAAAAGCTTCTTTTTGTTTTATTAGAAGACCAGCGCTTCTTTTTCTGCAAAACACCAACACCGTGGAAAGCATCCCGACATATTTATAAGCAAGCTTGGACGCAAGCTAGGACACAAATCGCTCAGATGCACCCTGCTCCTCAAAGGCACCCTCGCCCTCCCTTCCGGCAAGGCTCGCAGGCCGCTCTCCCTCTGCCTCTCTCATCCACGCTTTTCCGCAGACGCCCTCGGGAACGGCTGCTCGCTTGGGGGGCCGCTCCCCTCTTGCCTTGCTGCCAGCTTCCTTAGTGGGCCAGAATCAGGGCTACTGGAGGAGTCTGAGGAGGCGGGGAGTGACCGGGCAGAGGAAAAGACGACGCGCACCAGGAGTGATCAGCCGGTAGTGCTATGGGGCTATGGGGCAGAGGCCACGGAGCGAAGGGCAAGCCGGCCAGCTGCAGGAGCAAACTGCACCGGCCCCGGAGGGGGAAGGGGGGTGAAACGCACAGGGAAGACGAAGTGCCGCCCAGGCCTGCAATGGGAGGTTCCGGAGCACAGAGCAGAGGCCTCTCGGTGACAAGAAGGGCTGGGTGAGCCTGCTGGAATTCGTCTGCTGGTGACTGACTGATAAGGCCTTGTCGGGTGGCACGTAGGGGGACGGGGAACAGTCCGCGGAGGCTCGCGGCCGAGGGCCCCCACTGAGTGGAGGAGGAGCAGGAGAGCCCAAACTGCCCGCCAAGTGGCTGGGAGCCAGACTGGCTTCTGCTCGGGAAATTGCAAAGATCACTTCCCTGTTCTGTTGGGGGAGCGGTACGAGAGACGCCGCATGGCCCTTCTGCCTTCTGTTTCCCCCTGTGCAAAATTAAAGGCAGAGCGGGCAGGGGGGCAGGCTGACATTAACGTCCCAGGAATAACCCTGAACCCGGAAAATTCTAACGTACACTATTAATAAAGTGATTGATGCCAATCCTGCCTGTGAAAATTTCTCGTTCTTTTACACCATGCTTTACCTTCCATGCGAAATGCTTCCAAGGCATAGCACTTGCAGGCTGCAAGTCACTCAGAAACTCTGACATCAGTTCATTAAATTCCGGAATAGCCTGTGGCATATAAGAGCCCAAAGGTGCCTCTACTGGAAAAAATTACTGTGAATAAAAGCCTTATTCTAAGAACATATTCATCCAAATCCTTCTCTTAAAAGCAATAGAATTAGACAGTAGGAGAAGCCATGGCTTGATGCGTCATGTGAGCTTCTCAGAAAAGCATATTTTCTTGTATGACCACCAAATATTTATCACGCATTTAAAAGGAACCACATAAAACAAGTCTGAATTAATATTGATGGGTTGAAACCATTTACTAATACTGCAACCTTACTATAAAATTCCTGGACAGCACTGTATGACAAGGGATGTTCTGTCTTAGAACATCTAAGAACGCTTAGCCCCTAAGAGTTTTCTTAGTTTTCTAAGTTTTCTTAGCCCCTCTTCTGAATCCCTTACGGGAACAACCACTGCTATCCAGGTCTGCTCAGCAAAAAGTCACTTTAAGCAACCCCTTCCCTGCTCTCCTCCTGGCAATGTTCTGGTTGATCACCTTGACACACATATTTACAAGAGGGGTAAACGCTGTTTCCATACCTGATTCCCTTTGCAGTATGATAATATCAGGTTGCTGTGTCTTCATGGACTCAAACTTATCCAACTGTTTAAATCTAGCCTTTAAAAAAACACCACAAAAGGGATTCATAAAATACTGCATTCAATTACTGAGAGAAAATAGTAGTAACTGTGTTTGCAGCCTCATAAGAAAATGCAGCCAGCCAGTTAAAATGAAAATGGTTTTCCCCTGGGCATCCCTGTACTTTGCAGAACAGAGCAATTCATATAGTATTCCTAACAACTTTTCCCCAAGAACAAGTTCATGTTGGGCTTAATATGGGAAGTTATCATGATTTCTTGACAAATTCCAACATGGGCATAAAAATAAGTTTACTTTTGGCCTGTCCAATTTGCTGTGGAAGAACACTTTGGATGCAGTGAACAGAGGCAGCCATGCTGGGCCGCACAGGTATGTCAACATCTCACAAACGATGTGATCCCAGGTGGCATAAGCACAAACGCAGTACTGCAACTAGGATAAGAATGTAAAGATCACTTGTTGTTCACTTTTGATTTTTTGTTTAAAGAATTAACAAGGTACACTTTGCCTTTCCGGGCAGCCCGGGGAGGCAAACATTAATCATATACAAAAAGATCATCCATAAAAAAAATCAGTGCAGCAGAAGACACACAGATGTTCCTTCAAATTTATACTGTCTTAGACGTTAGCTTTTAGCCAAATGTTCAGGACCAGTCTTTGTCAGGCACTCGCCTTGCAAAGGTGTGCTAGAAGGTCATCTGTGGGAGAAGTTATTGCAAAAATTACAAAAAGGGATGAGTGCTAAGACGGACGTAGCTGGCGGGAGGCATTGTATGAAAAGATAAGGGGTGCTAGTTCAGCCAGCAGGTCAGGCATGATTGACTGGGGTTGCCCAGAGCTAGGATCCCTGGAAACATCCCAGTGGGGAGCCGGAGTTTTCCAGATTATTAGCACGGGGCTGGCTGGACAGCATGGGTGTTTGTGTGTTCAGAAATGACGGAATGAGCTGATGAATACAAATTCCAGTTCGACTGGCTTAGGGCACAATCTGGGGAGTGTTTCAGCAGGAGCAAGCCCTGGGCAGAGAGACGCAGGAGGCCGGCAGGCGAGGGAATGCTGGGAGTTGAGCGCTTTTTCAGTCTGAGCATCCAGAGCCTGTCCGCAAGAATCATGGACGTTCCCTTCTTCTGGTTTCCTCCATCGCTCCCCCAGGGTCCGTCCCATCGTGCAAAAGACTGTGACTGACTAAAAACAAGACATAGTTTTACCTGAAAGTGCACTCTGCCACCTGAAAGGGGGAAAGTTGCAGAATTTAGCAAGGGGGTTAAAAGAAAGCAAATTTTACATACTTACATATAATTGCTTTAAGAATTAAAACAGAATGCTCATCTTTTTATGAAGGCGATATAAAATAGCTGCATACTGAGCTAGCTACGTTAAGTACACACCATTTCGATTTAGCTAAGCCGTAGGAAAAAGATACAAATATTTTATTTAAAAAGTCGCTGTGAATCTGCCAGACCATCTTTGGAATTTAGTGCCAAGAAATTGACCTGACCTGACCTGACCTATGTTAACGCATTTGAACCCAAGTATCTTGATGCTTTTAAAACAAGCCCAACTTCCTTCTCTAAAGGAAACAGCACCGAGTTCCGTCCCAAGGGGGTGTGCAGAGGCTTGGCACACGTCGGCTGGCAGGCAGCCAGTCCAACAGGTGCGCCTGGATGGGGCGCAGCGCATCGCATCGCATCGCGCTCGGGCGCCGTCCTTCGGGAATCTCGGCCGAGGGCTCCCAGAATCGCGGCTCCAGGCGCCCGGCCGCCCCCCGCCGGCAGCCCGGGCTGCTCCAGGGCTCCGCCCGGTGGCCAGCGCTGGAACGGCCGCTGCAGGACGGGCGACGCGGTGCGCGAGGAAGCGGTGCGGGGGCCGGCGCTTTCCCCGTGCGCCGGTCTTCCCGGGAGCGGTGGGTGGCGCCGCTCATCCCAGCAGCCGCCGCTTGCGCCCGCCCGCCCGGCCCGGCAGCGAGGCCTTCCTGCCGCTGCAGCGCCCTGCCGCCCCCCCCCCCCCCCCCCCCCC
>NW_025336182.1:2844297-2900126 GCF_004798865.1 Varanus komodoensis
CCCCCCCGTCTATGCAACGTGTACTTCTGCAGCAATTCTGCTTCCTACTCTTTTCTGTGTCTTTTCTTTCTTGCTGCTTTCCATCTACAGCTTTGCTTCTTCCTAATCTCTTCCTTTTCAGGTCTGATCCAGTTCCTCTCATCTACAGTATCGTTCACTGCTTTTCCTTCCTTCCCTCACACGCTCTGTCTGTTCCAGAAAAGCTAGGAATCCTTCTCAGAACACAAAGGGTTGCTCTCCCTCACATCCCTTCTGTTCTGGCTCCGAACGATAAACAGCCAGAAGCCCAGAGTAAAACAACTTGCGGCAACCGGTATATGTAGGTGGGAAAAAGTCCAACTACTCCAGGCCTGAGAGCCATATAACTTCTTTCTGTCTAACCTGGCACTGCATTGAATCTTAACACACACACACAGTCATTAATGAGTCACAAGAAACCCTCAAGTAACATCAACAGTATTGCTACTTGCTGGCTATGCATTCATGCTTAATTTTCCCTTCTCCCACGCTAAGCCTATCAATTCTACTCAAAGTAATTAAAGTCCCAAAGCAGGTGCAATCATACGTTTACTACTTTCACTGGCAAATGTAAGATGTAAACTACATCTAAAGCTCTTCTTTTCATAAAAGGTGCTAACCACACCTTCAGAGTGTTACCAGCTGCAGCACCCCAAAACACCCCAAGAGTAATTGGCCAGAGAAAGGCCTCAAAAGTAGTTGGCCAGAGGAAGGCCACATAGTAAAAACACCAGTTATACTGTCCCAGAAGGGAGGGCAGATAAGAACAAAATGAACTTCGTGAACCCCACAGCTAACACACCAGCCTGACCTCGAATACAGTAATCAAAGGGACAGTGGAAACTGGTTCTAGTCACCATGAAAGTTGCAAATGTGCAGGGAGTAAGAACATGGCAAGCCTGTGTGAATCTCGAACAGATAAGAAATAGGAATGGGAAATGCCTGGTCCTGACAGAAGAAAGGACTCTTTCTGCAGCACAGGAGGGGTGCATCCGTTGATGTATCAATGTATTAGATGTGTGTTAGGTGACCTAATTGGTTACCTAGGGTATAAAATTCATGTACTGGGGTGCAAACTTTCGAGACACTGCTTTCGTCCCCTTTCATTCTATAGTGCTCTAGAATAAAGCTGGTTTTGGCTCGAAGTCTTGCCTTGGGCTGTTTGGCTCAGGTCTGGGGTCCACCCAGGTTTGCCCCAGCTGCTGCCTGGCTGTCCAGTAACAAGAGCATTACTATTGCTAACCTAGAACAGAAAGTAGAGCCATCCTTTAAGGGACCAACATGGCTTTACCCAAATACTCAGTGCTACAAGGTTTGCCTCAGCTGAAAAAGCATTACTCGGATCGGGCAGTGAACAAAATATAAACCACCCTGCTTACAACGTTCACAAGTCGTGTAGCCGGTGGAGACGCTTGCAAGCCACTCAGAAAAGCAGAGTGTGAAAGTAAGAGCATCAATGTTCCTAGGAGGTGAAAACAAACTTGGCTTTTGCAACCCCAAAGCCAGACGCTCATCGGGAAATCCAAGTGTCAGCCTCACTTATCTTCTCGATGAGCTGAACAACTCTAAAGGTTCGCACAGGCTGCGGTCGCCATATTGGGGGAAACTCTCATCCCGCAGCAACTCGGCCAGGAAAGCCTCTGCTTTCGGGGGTCCAAAGGCCGCTGGCAACAGAGTCGCACCCTTTGACGTCTGCTCCAGGCTGGCACCCATTCGGGCAGCAGGCGAATGCCGCGATTCCCGGCTGCCTCGGGCTTGGCTGGCCCGGCCGCGCCCCGACTGGGATTCTCTCCTCTCGGCGCGTGCACCGGGTTGCCCCCGAGCTCGCTCCCGCCTGGACTGAGGGCGCGGCCTGCGCGCAGCCTTACCTGCCGCGGAGCCGCAGGCCAGCAAGATCACGCCCCCCAGGGCGACCAGCGTCCCGCCCGCCACCCGCGGGGCCGTGCGCCCGGCAGCCGACAGGCCGGAGCAGCGGGCAGGCAGCAACCGCGGGGGGGTTCGCAGGGGAGCAGGCGAAGGCTTCGCCATGAGCGGCCCAGTCACGCTCCGCTTTGAAGCCCCGAGGAAGCGGCCGGCAGGCCGCCTAAGGGCGCGGGAGACCGTCGCGCACGGCCGGCGAAGCCCGAGGGCCGAGCCCGGGCCCGGTTCGCGCAGCCGCGGCGGCGGTTGGGACAGCGCGGGAAAAGCCGCGCGCGCGCGGGGCCGCGATTGGCGCGGGGGCGGGCAGAGGCGCCCGCCGGCCAATCCCCCGGCGGCGCCCCGCCCCCCGCGTTGTTTGGCGGGAAACGCCTCGCGAGGAGCGTTTCCCGCCTCGGCTGCCTCTTCCCGACGGGAACCCACTTGGGCAGGTAAGTCCCGCGGGCCCCGGTCTGCGCGGGTGGGGCCGGCGTCGCTTCCACGCGGGGCGAGCCTGGCGCGGGGCCCGCGGTCCTGGGCTGGGCGCCGTTTTACCACAGGAGCAAGCGCTCCAGACAGAGGCAGCCACCTTTTACGCCAAGCGTTGCAAGATCGCCTCAGCAAGCTCCATCTTGCCGGCATTGCATTGCGCAGGCCACAGGCAACGAGCAGGCGAATCCACAAATGGATCGCAACACACACCCTACTGCTCTGCAGTGCAGGGCTAGCAAAGCCACCCATTTCTAGTCTTCCCAGCAACTTCTACAACTGAGAAAACTTAACAGTCTTAATTCCCAGATCGGTTTATTCAACTAGTGAGCAACTTTTTATTATGCTTCCTGCAGTAACTCAGACTGACAGGGGAACTCAGGTCAGCACAGAAGTCTTCCCTCAGGTCCAGTGACTTTCCATTTACTTTTCTCCAACCTAAGCTTCCAAGATTCTGGGCTAGTTGTTCTGTTGTGCTCTTGAAACTGCCCTGTTCCTGCACAGCCCCGCTCAGCTCCTGTTCTAAACTCCAACACACGCGGCTTTCTTCGCGGAGTCACTGCAGGCGCTCAATGCCAGCGCCGCCTTCTGAAGACTTCCAGTTTCTTCCGTCAGCTTTCTTCCACATCGAAGCCCCACTAACTTGCATGACCAGGAATGCCAGTCTGAGCGATTTCAGCTCTTTTTACAGCTTTGTCATCTTCGGATTTCGCAGCCAAGGCCTCCAACTGGCTCTGATGACTAAGCCAAGGTACGTGCAATCCTCAAGCACGTCAACACCTCCCTTTTCCACCTTGAAACTATTCAATTCTGTTGCGATCGTGACTGTCGCCAGCGCTCAGCCTTGATCTTTCCGCACTTGCTTCTCATATCAAGCAGTCGCCCCAGCTTCACGCGGCATCACCTGCCTAAAAACACACGTGCTGCCGCATCGTTTGTCTAAGAACGTTCCTTCTGGCTGACGCCGCACGCCGCTTTCCGTGACGCTCCCAGCCACGCCGTCGCGATTTCGGCTCCAATGAGCCCCTCAGCCGCGGCGCGGCTTATTTATGCCCCCCGGCCCCGGCCCCCGGCCAATAGCACGTGGCCACCCGCAGGGCCCCCTCCCATTGGCCTTTGCCCAGGAGCCAATGGGCGCGCCCCGTGCGACCGGGAGCGCCAATCCGCGCTGCCCCTCGTCGCCTGCGCGGGATCGCGGGCGAGCGCGGCCGCCCGGGCCGTTCGTGCCCCGCGGGGAGGCCTCTGCGGGGGCTGTCGAGCGGCGTCCGGCGGAGGCCCGCCCCGCGCCCCCCAGTCGCCGCGCCGCTGCCCGTGGCTCCGGCACGAGCGCGCGCTGGATGCCGCGCAGAGGGGGCCGCGCCGCGGCGTGGCGCACGGACGGCCGCCCGCTCCGGCGATCCTGCGCAAAGCGGGGCGCGGGGCGCCCGGGTCGCGGCTGCGCAGCCCGGGGTGGCCTCCGGGGCTGACCTGCCGCTCGGCTGCGCGGGGGCTTCGGGGCCGCCCCTCGCCCAAGGGAGGGCGAGCGGCGCCTGCCCGGCCGGTGCTTTCGCCTCTGCGTGGCCTCGTGGGCCGGGCCCGCGGCGAGAGGGACGCGCGGGGGGGGCGTAGCACCCACTGGAGGCGGCTTGCCCCAGTCCCCCAGTACCGGCCACGGGTGAAAGCGGTGGCACACCCTCGATTCCGGGGAAGACGGGAGCGTGGCAGGCCGTGCTCGGAGAGCGGCTCGCCGGGCCGGGCTGTTTGCGGCCGCGACCGACCGCCTGGCTGAGCTCGTCCCGCGGGCGCCCAGCCGGGAGCCTGGCTGAGGGCGCGGCGGGGCAGCCGCCCATGTTTACCGGGGCTGGGGCCGTCTGCCTGGCTCCCTTTTAGTGGGATGATTGCTAGTAGCGGAGGCGGCGGCGGCTTCTCTGCTCCCCTGTCCTCGGCGAAGGAGGCCTGCGAGGGGCAGCCCAGTTTCCAGAGTCGTGCCCAGGGCGCAGCACGGCCAGGTGGGGGCTGCAGGATGCCCGCCCGCCGCGCTGTTTCTGCCCCGGGGAAGGGCGGGTCCTGCCCCCCAAAGGACCCGACAAAGCTGATTCCCCAAGACCCAGGCCAGCCACAATGCGTGGACAGTGCGGGTGAACCGTGGCGCTGCAGGAGGGCTTTGCCCACACACTGCGCCAGCGGAAAGGCTGACAGGCGGGTTGCACTTCAAAAGCCAGCCAGCACTTGCCCTGGAAGCAAAGACTGACAAGACTGAAGAGGTACTGTAGGCGCATCCGTCACTGTCCTCACCCATTCGGTTGGGTCCACCCTTGTCCACAGATCGCTGCTCTCCAGGCCGCTGCCTCGCACTGCTCTCTTCAAGACCGCCGTGTCCATCCCAGTGTGTCTCTGTGGCGTCCAGCCAACGGGTGCTGGGGCTGCCCCTGCTCCTTTTTCCACTGATCACTCCCAGCACAATTGACTTTTCCAGCGAGTCAGCTCTCACGGCACGGCCAGAGTATGAGTCTTTGTTCGGTGCTCTTGGCTTCGAGTGGTATTTTGGGTGAGGCTTGGTCTAGGACTTCTCTGTGGTTTTGTGGACACATCCAGAGAAAGCAACATTCCCTGGAGAAGCCCACCATGCTAGGCTAAGTCCCAGGCAGAAAAGGCGGCCAAATTGACCCGGATGGATGACATAAAGGAATCCACAGCCTTGAGCTGACCAGCTGAGCAGGGCTGTGGCACACAAAGCATCGGAAGGCATTCATTCAAAGGTCCCCTAAGTTAGAGATGACACGATGGTACATAACAGTGTGGGGGTAAGCCCCCCCCCCCACCCATCAGTAGGTCTGTGAGCCACGCTGCTTCCCAGCCCCTCATTTAGAGTGCCAAGAGTCGGGCCCACCCCACTGAAACCAGAGTCTTGCAACCAACACATCAGCAAGTTACCACCATTCAGTAAATGCGATCATCCTGTATCTGGATTTAGGAAAATGGATCTCCACGATTTTACAGAGTTAATTTCAAATAATTTTGAAAGGTTAAGGTACAGAATGATGCCCAATAAGAGATCATCAAATGCTCAGAATGAAAATCTTTAATTTAAAATTTACATCACACGGGGAAAAACACTCACATTCTGTTACAACTAAAATTCATCAGAAGTGTGCGGTAGGAATTTGTTTTTATTTAACACTGCCATGGCTTTTTCAAAACACAGTTGCACAAAGAAAAATACCTCAACGTTCCATGTTATTTTTAGAATTTGAAAAGGAATTGAACACACTATATACATACTACAATATAAAGAGCATTCAAGTAGGTCAAAATCTCTACAAAATATAAAACCCACCCTTACATATTTTCATTAAAGAACCCACCAAGCCAAAACAAAAAAATTAAAAGTTATCTAGAGGCTCTGTGTTAATTCTTTTTAATCTTAAGGAAAAAAAACCTATTAGTTTGCAACACCAAGCTGACAACTTAAAACTGTGGCAATGTGTTTAGCTGGTTGTGTTACCTTTACTATCATAAAGATATTTGGAGAAGTTGTAAAATTGTTTAAATATGCATTACATGTGAGTTTGCTTTTTTACTCGACTAAAACCACTTGGTCTTTAGAATGTCTAATGCAGACAGTCAAAGTCATCATTCACTGAATTAGATCCTGGCAAAAATGCGGCCACTCCTTCACTGACACAGGGTTTTATTTCATCTAGATCTAACCACCTAATAGTTGAAACTCCCTGTTGTTCTTTACTACATCCTTAGACATGGCTCTTGCTCACTCATTTCAACAGCAGAGTCAGATCAAGTTCCTGTATGTGCAGAAATGTATTCCTTCCTCTGGCACGCATGGTACACATTGGAGCACATGTTAGAGATGAATTATATGCTAACCAAAGTGTTTGAATTTTTTTCTTTCTTTTTTGGTAATGGAGAAATTTTAGACTTTGCTGAAACTAAATAGAATCAAACCTTAGAAAACAAAATATGGAAGAAAGACACACCTTGAAAAACCAGGATTAACACAAAGCAACTGCATTAAACACAGAACCTCCGGGAAACACAGTGTATGCTTTTTACATTTTTAAAATTCATTATTCATACAGAAATGTAGTAACAGGTTTGGGATAAAGCTTTAGATATTTAAAAATATCCAAAATTTCTACTAAATTGCCTTCTGCATTCCACTTTCCCTAAAATTAATTGTGCTATACCATTCAATCATTCAGGAGAAAAATTTACTAGGTTTTGCTCGAATGCAATGCCATCAAACCTAAATTAAGAGGTCGATGCTGCACACTAAGAGTGATGCGTGTAATGTATTATTTTCACAGGCAACTATTTTGGGGGTTAATTCCATCTATGCAAAAATACCCCGTTTATCCTAACTCAAATTAATGACAGCTTCTCCTAGGCAGGACAGATAAAAAAATAGTCTCTCTTGAATACAGTTGTGTATTATTTGGGTAAAATATTTATTTAACAGTACAAGCAGTCATAAATGAGAACCAAAGGGGCATGGTATGTCCAGTTTTCTATTGGCCTTTTAAAAGCAACTCACGTAAAGAAAAACATGATCCGTGATCGATTTGGAAATGCCACCCCCCCCAGCAAAGCACTCCTCTCGCCGTGCTGGAGGCGTAGCAGCAAACACACTTCTGAAGCTTTTCAGAATTCAGACCAAAATTTCCCTACACGGTTTGCAACAGGACCTGTACTTCGAGGTAAACAAATGAAGACCTATCAGCGAAAGCGAACATGCAGTCAATTGCGGTTGTACGTATAAATCTTCTACCTTTTTCCTGCAAGTTCCATTACCATTTCCCACAGTCCTTTTCAGTCTCAGCCAAGCAGCCCTTCATCAATGGTGCAGAGCAGGGAAACAGCCTCAGATTCAAGTTCTGGCTATTTGCTTGTTTCCCTCTCCACAAAGGTAAGCAACTCGCCCCTTCGCCCCTCACTAGCACAATTGTCAACTGATGGTTTAGAAGATGATGACACAGATCCTTTCCTGTATGCAGTTACGAGTATTAATAAAAGACTGAACTTTTCAGGACTTAAAAATCCGAAAGTTGCATCAGAAATATGGGTCCTATTTGCCCTGGAGGAATAGAATGGTCAGGAAAGGAACACAGGATTAATCTTAATGTGGTTTTCCTATGGTATCTTTCTAGGGGGTATTTTTGTCCTCAAGCTTTTGGAAAAAGCTAGAGTCAAACAGAAAGGGCTCCTTACAAAATCTTTTCTACAGAGATGCAAACGTACTTAGGGAGGATGAAGGAGGGGGCAGTCTGAATGATCGCAAATCGAAGATGCAGCCTGCTTTATCCATTCCTCAATCGTCCTTTAAAAATAAGCCAATAGAGGTATTATGCAAGGTCTTAATTTCAAATAGCCCCGATTTCGCCTCCAATATTGATCTCTCTAATGAAAAGTTGGTTATTCCACTGCAATATATTTGACTTTAGTGTACTGTCCTCAGAGCCTGAATTAAAACTTGTATAATCTGTTCTGTTTCTCTGAGGCTAGAAATAGGCAGCTCACATGAAAACCCAGTAGGTGGAACAAAGACCTGGGGGTGCAGGGGAGAAAAGGTTCCAGGGGGAGATGGTGGGGGAGAGGAAACCAATTGGTTTGATGGTTAAGGGGGGGTGAAAATGGCTCTATGCACATGATCCATAATGGGCTACGGTGTCTTAGTCGGAATGATAAAAAGGGCAAAAATAGTAAAAACACACTTCCTATAAAAAGTTAACACATTAATATCTTCTGTAGGGATACCTATGATACATGGAGACTTACACGTCTGAATCTCTCTATTGTGTATCCTGCAAGAAAAACAAATCTGGTCCTATTTCCGCTTCCTACAACTTAATCATCGTCCTCGTCTCCTTCGTCTTCAGCGCTGCGTTTTCTCTTCTCCCCACGGATGCCTTCAGCTGCGGAAAGGAAGGTGGGTTAGTTTGAACTGCCCCCTTTCCAACTGGCGTTCCCTGCACCCGCACGCAGATCCTTTCAGTTTCCTCACATCCGCATCCTGGCACCTCGTTTAGCGTGAGAACAGGCCGAACAAAAGTGGAAATAGGATGCTTTAAGCTATCTGGAGTGTCACTAGCTCAAAATATACCACGAGATCCGAGTGACACAAGCCCTTCCCTCCTGGCCATTGAAAGGCATGACGAGACACTCTTTCTTACCACATTTTCCTGAGAAGCCTGGAAAACCAGAGCTCTTAAAAGGTGCTGGGAATTCTCTGATCCAAATAATTCCCAAGATTTCTTGACCAGAGAGCTTGCTCAGGTTGTGATGTTGATTGGCCTCCCCAAACCCGATGCTCTTCTGAGGTCTTGGTCTGTAACCTTTTCCACCCTCATCTAGCATAGCTACTGGCCAGGTATCACTGAGGTTCTAGTCCTGCAACACCGGGGGGGGGGGGGGTCACAGGGTTTTCCCAATCCTGCCCGGGGACCCCTCAAGTAAAATATCAGCTGCATTGTGGCCTGCTGGATACCCACCAGCCACCTCCTGTTTTCCTGGAAGGAAGAACAGAAGAGTTATTCCGGAACTCAGGCCAATCAGCCTCGTACAGCATGGGATGCATATTCAAAATGGCGGCTTCATGTACGCCATAGCCTCTCGGTGCTCCATTCGTCCGAGCTATGTTTAAGCAACCCCGCACACAACTTCAGTGAGGAATTAGGGAGTGCAGGAAGGTCTGATACTGTCTCACAGCACCAACTTGCCAATGCTTACCATTTCTTTCTATTTTCGGCCACTGCCAAGCTCATAAAGCTTGAAAACAGATGGCATTAAAACCACATAGCTGACCAGTTAATGCAAACTTCACCACACTTTGGTTCAACAGCTGATTCAAAAGTTCCCTTCTTCCAATGGGAGTCTCTTTTTGTTACAGCCACGGAACTTGGGATCCCAAACAGTCAACATCTAAATATGCACATGTAGACTGAACATGAAGCATACCTTCCTCTTCCTCATTTTCTCTCTCTTCTACATAATCATCATCATCTTCTTCATCCTTGATGGAAACAAATGGGTGCTTTCAGAAGTTCAATTCTACTTACAAAGCTGCCAATTAATCCCTTATAAAACTAGAATTCTTATCCCTTCTTACTCAGCTGACCTGAACAGTGTATAAATACAAAAAGAGCAGAAACAGTTTTTTACAATAAATAAATAGATCAGGCCACCAAGTTGCAAACTTTCCCTGCACTACGCGGGCAAAGGAAGAGCGAGATGCATATCCCTGGACAGGCAAAACGAAACCCTTTCTCCATGGCATCTCTGTAAAAGCCATCTGCTGCGCAAGTCGCTGCTTATTTGTTTGTGAAAATAAAGCGGAGGTGCTACATCGAACAAGCAGCTGTTAAGAACTTTCTTAAACGAAATGTTAGGTGAGATAATTGTGGAAACAAAAGTTGTTTTGGGGATAATGTTTTTCGTCTTGGTTATGCCTTTTGCATCATTTCGCAATTGAATGCTGGCCAAGTTGCTAATGTGATGGCTGAAAATGAATCAACCAGGCAGGCAGCTGAGAGGAACAGCAACGACGAGAGCAGTATGGTCTAAAAGTGATATGCGTGGGATTGCAGCAAAGGCAAAGAGTCCAGTGAGCAAAACTGAAGCAATTATAATGGAGATTATTAGGGGAGGCCGAAAACTGGGGGAGAGAGGACTTTACGTGGAGAATTACGGGGTGCAGTAATATAGAAGGGTCTGCAGGGGGAAAGATGCTGCTGTTAAGTGATTTATCCACTGAAAAAAATGGATGGTTGTAAATCACCTTGAACTGTCCTGAGAGGCAGGATAATAAATCATGTCGATCCTCCTCAAAAATTAACACAATAGAACTCAAGCAATTAACTGGTTGTATTACCGAAAATATTTACACAGATCTTAATCTGGTGTCCACTTACTTCTGAGTAGTAATGCTCAGAATTGCAATGTAATAAACAAGCTGGGCTAAACCTTTTGTGTTCTTTCACCCTAAACCACCCAGGATCCCAGGCTTGACCCGCACAAAGCAAAGCCAAGGGACCAGAATCAAACCCAAGTCGCTGGGTTGTTCTGTAAGCCAGGAACAGGCTAGAAGCAGTACGCGGCCGAGAAGTAGGGAGTTTACTCACTTCTGTGGCCCCAACTAATCGCAGGCTGAACAGACCCAGTTCGCTGGGAACGTTCAAGAGCAAGCGAACACGCCGTCTCCTGGCTGGCTGCCGTTCAGCTGCCGAGGTCTTGCTGGGCTGACACGTGCAAATGGCCGGGTTCACATGATACGCTAAGGCACTTCATGCCTTCTTTGACCCAGCAGAAGCGTCAGCACCCATCGTGTGTGCAAGAGGGGGTCAAACTGATGGCGGGTTACATGAGGGTTGCTTAATCCTCGCACGGTATCATCTCAGAAGGTTCATACAATACAGCCCCCCCCCCCTCCGCCGGGCACCCTGCACATGCCATTAATTAGCCCCTGCTGCGGTGCCGCCTCACGTGAACACGTCCTACATGTTTTGTACTTAAGTAAAATGAGGATAAAGGTCACCTGAATTTCCTCCTTCATCAAATAGGAAAGGCCCACTTCCTCCTCCTCCTCCTCTTCACCTTCCCCTTCCCCCAAGTCTGAGCCGTCGTCATCTTCCTCATCATTCTCTTCGTATTCTCCTGGGGGACCAGCTTTGTCCTCATCTTCTTCATCTTCATCTTCATCTGCATCTGAAGGGAAGTGAATGCGATTACATGTATCCTGCGTACTCAGATGTAAAGGCCAGCCTACGGCGCATTCCACCTGGCACTGCTCCCTTTCCGGAACGGCGGGCCCGGATGCCCACCACCACCACCTCTGGCCTTTTAATCAAGCGCTTGCCCCAGCGTTTCTGGCACTGGGGGCATCCAAACATGCAGCCCCCCCCCACTTGTGCTTCAGGCGGTGCCGTCCCAAGGAGATGCGCGCACCCTGGTGCTCTGCAGGCACAGGCCCACTCCGAGCCCGAGTGCGTGTTGCGTAACTGGTCACGCTGGAAACAAAATGGAATTCCAAACGACTTGTGTGGCTGTGCACAAGCGGCTCCTTTCAAAGGAGCGCATTCTCTACCACAGGAAATTGCAGCTTTCTCATGAAGGGCAAGCCTTAATCGAGCCAGCGGATGTCTTAGCTTCTGGCCAGGGACGGCAACCTCCCACTTGAAACTCAACGCAGGAAGGGCTTAGTAACACTACCTTCATCCTCCTCATCCTCCGAATCAGGGGCTTCATTGTCATCTTGATCAAACCCATCTAGATACGTAATCTGCTGAAGCAGCTCAAACACACTTTCTCTGTAATCTTCTAGATTTGTGATCTCACAGTTAAACAAATCAAGGCTCTTCAAGTTCTTGAGATTTTGCTGCAAAGAAAAGGCCCATTCATTTTCTAAGCTAGCAAAAGACACCACCAAACACTCCTTTAACTCTTTTATTATTAAGTTGCCGTCTCTGCACAGGCATTGGCTGTCCAGGGCTGTTTTTAACTGTTGCTTAAAGAACATTAACACTGCCACGCTACATACATTTACCAAGGAACAAGTCCCATCAGATAGAGGGGACTTATTCATATATTTGGGTCCCTTGCATCTACATCTCAGCCACGCAAAGTGCAGACACAGGCAAGCAACCATCCACGGATTTTCTAGTCAAGCCCCTCATTTCACTAGGAATGCCTGGAACTTTAGAAGAAGGCTGAGTGCTCAAAAGCTTCAGGAATTAAAGAGCGTCTCTTGTGATTCTTAGTAGCTGACTAATGTCTTGAGCAATGGAGCTTAGCCATGGGGGAGCAGGTCAGCCAACTGGCTGAAAGATCCAGCTAGTGCTGAGATGTGGGCAACACCTTCCACAAGATGCTAGTCCACATAAAAATCAAACAGTTAACTCATGTGCGGAAACAGTAGTGAAAAAGAACTTGACGACAAAATGGGAATTATAAACCCACAAGTCTCTTCTGTGGCAGAGACAAAATGGTTGTTTCTGTTTCAGGCAAATCTTGGGTAAACGTACAACTCGCTGCAGCTACCCCTCTTATTATGGTCTGTCTGCCTTTTGTCTAGAATACGAAGCCCTAATTCCCCCCAGGGTGTCTGTTATAAGTTAGACTGTCTTCCTCTGTAATTTCTCCTTAAATCCGTTTTCTAGAATTGTGCCTTGCATTCCACCCAGTTTTCTGGATTTTTACCTTGTCCTTTCCACTGACTGCACAATTAGGCTGCTGTGAAGCGAAAAGAGTGTTCCAGCCTTTTAAAGACTTACAGTCATGTGGGAGTGAGTTCGGGCAAATGCAGGGGGCTCACTTTCGAACATGTACAAGTGGGACAACGCTGCACATCCACCTTTATACTTACAAGGGCTTCCACAGTGCTGAGGTCTTTGATTTTGTTACCACTCAGATTTAGATATGTGAGATTCGGGCATCTCTCTGCCAGGACCTCCAGGCCTCCTGAAATGAGGTTGTCGCTCAGTTCCAGCTGCAGCGCAAAAGTGGCACAGAGTCAGGACGGAGGTCTTCCAATACTTCTCAGAGTTGTTGTTTTAGTAAAATCATATAACACAATCTACATAAGCAAAGTTGATCACATTTTGACATTCTGAGCCAAACTACACCAGCAATTCAAACGAGTCTCGCTTGCATAATTATTCAAGTTTCTATTTAACCTATAGGCACCTTCCCCGACCTGAGCTGCAATCTCTGCTTAGCATGAAACAAAAAAAGGCATTTTCCCTCCATTTAAGCTACCTCCACAGGGCAGCTAGAAGATGAAATGAACATAAATATAGGAGATAAAGAAAGTTAAACTTCACAGGGCCCAGGGGCTGCACGCAAATCTCCAACTTCTGAAAGGGGTGGCACCAGCCCACCTGGTGGCCGTCAGATTTTGGTGGTACGGTGGGGCTGCAACAGACTAGAGAAGGCTGTTCAGCCCGGAGGCCATGAGCTGCCTGTCCCGGCTTAAAGGGTGGTGCCTTGCAGTGAAAACAACGGAAAGGTGCAGGCCCCCACCCTAACCCATAAAAGCTGCCTTCGAGTAGCACCTTCGAGCCATGAAGCCCACTTTGACTGTGAGGCAGCCATTCCCTCTTGCTCTAATCCGGGGGTCTTTAACTGCTGACTCAGGGCTCATTCAACAAAAATATCATCCAACTTTTGTCAGTTTTGAGTTGGCACAGCAGGGTGGCACGTGTTAATTTAAGAATGTCCCACACTAGAGGCATTCAGGATGAAGCTGGACAGTCATAGAAACAGCGTGAGTCAGAAGGGGTCTCCCGGGCCATCTAGTCTGACCCCTGGCTCCAGCTGTCTCTGCTCACGACATGCCCACCATGTGCATGTCCAGCCTGTCTGTGCACACCCTATAGATGGGGTGCCGGAACTTGGTGTCCTGCACCAGCAGGGAGCTGGACCCTTCCCGGCCCCTTCCGACCCTACTATTCTATTTTTCTGTACCCGGTGTCCTTGTGCATATAAGGGTATTGTCCATCGTACAACTGGCAGCCTTGCTCGGCACTGGAGGCATTTTAACGTATGTTATGTTTTGGGTGAATTAGATAATGCCACTTTGTTTGTATATTTTTCAACTGTTGCACAGGTCACAATGAATTCCTGTATTATTTATTATTATTATTATTATTATTATTATTATTATTATAACATTTCTATGCCGCCCCTTGCCGAAGCCTCGGGGCAGCTTACAACACAATTTATGTTTTTCAATATTCCTTATTTCCTGTTTGCTGGTGACTGAGCAATACAGTGTCAGGGTGCAGAAAGCTTTCCCGGGTGGCCGCACTCTTTCCCTAACCAGCAACGGCTTGGTGGTTTCCAGCTTTTGTTCAAGCGGTCCCTTGCCAAAGCAGCGAAATGTGTCTCCTAAGACTTAGCCGGGGCCCCCAAGATCTTTGGGCTAAAATAGGTGCGCGCTTTTGGCCCTGCCGTCTTGCCTCTGGCTCACCCGGCGTTAGGCTCTGGCCCCCGTGAGCGTCTCCAAGTGGCTTCCGAGGCTCAGGCTGAGAGAGGCTGCCCACGCCTGCTCCGGAGCGGAGCCACAACCGCAGCGCTTTTGAATAGGGGCCCACGGTGCCTTCTGGTGAACACGGAGTCCCGAGTCCCAAAACGCTCAGGACTATGGCTAGCCTTCCTCACAGGACTATTGTGAGGATAAGGTGTGGAAAGCAACACGTTCAACTTTGAGCTCCCTGGAAGTCAGGTGTGGCGTGCGTGAAATTGATTTTACATGAGATACGCGAGACGGATTCCACCTGCACAGAGAACCAAGCAGGGTGCTCGTCCAGCGCGACACTCACCTTTCGAAGCTTGCTCAGAGTGGGGAGCTTGGCCAGCGACGTCAACTCTACGTTGGCCATGCTGAGAAACTCTAGTTCTTTGAATGTGTCATTGAGACCTTCGATTTCGCCTTTGCTAGATCGGCAGTTGTCAAGCACCAGCTCCGCCACCTGCAAGGACATCACACCGTCATCTCCGAGCTGAAGAAGGGCCTGAGCCTACCCTTTGCATTTAGTGGAGGGAAACGGTTTCTGTTGTAATATTAGAGAAAAGGTGGTCATTGGAACGTCTGAAGTCAGGGAAGCACGTATCACCCAGTCCTAGATCCACACGGAGGCGGAAATGCCACCGAGCCTCCAACGTCTGGTTACACTATGAGAGAAAGCCCTGGACAGCCCTGCTCAGCTCTTGTAAACGTGAGACTGTTTCTTCTTTTATGGAGTCAATCCAGCTGATCTTTGGTCTTCCTTTTCTTTTTCTGCCTTCGACTTTCTCTCGCACGATGGGCTTCTCCAGGGAGTCTGGCCTTCTCAGGATGTGCCCAAAGTGCAACAGCCTCGGTTTTGTCCTTTTTGCTTTTAGGGAAAGTTCTGGCTTGATTTGCTCTCGGTCCCACTTGCTTGTCTTTCTGTCAGTCCAGGGTATAAGGGTCGCCATAAGCCAGAGTTGACTTGATGGCACATAACAACAACGAACAGATTCACCTGTAGGAGGGTTCACCTGGAACCCATAACCATGGTTTAACTCTGAACAGAAAAGGGTTCACACGAGACCTTGGCTCTCCTCTCATAACGCCGGTGAAACAATAAACCAGCATTTTCTCCTTGCCTGTTCCTGGTTTGCCAGGAACACTGGCTTCAACTCTACTTAACTGCTAAACAAGCCAACTCCAGACCCTGAATTATTCAGTCAGGTAGTCTGACAATATGTTAAGCCCGAGTTGCTGGCTTGCACGGAACAATAAGCCAAGAAGCAGGCACAGCAAAAAAGAAAGTGGCAACACAAAAAGCGGGAATGCACAAGCCTGAGCAGCTTTTCGCTCGAGTTAGGGCTCAACTCTTGTTTCTGTGAGATATGCAAACACAGCCAGTCAGCAGATGTCATCCAACAATCCCATCCGTCCATGCAAGTTCATCCACTTTCAGTTTCAGGCTGATCTGGATAAGTTGTGCTCAATTTCCTTTATGTTGGCCATCTTATTTTTCAAAATGTCTCGTTACTAAGCCAAACTACCTACTGAAGTGAGATCTATGCTTCGTGTTTGAGTGCTGGGAAGGAAGTGGAGAGACGGATCGTGGGGTCCTCTGTGCTTTGCATTCGATAAGCAAGGGTGATATTCTGCAGTGAGGGAACCCCCAGCCCTGGACAAAGACAGCTGGACTCCCTGTGACTGTATTGTTTTATTTTGCATAATTCTGCTTCCTGTGGCTACGAAAAGGGGCAAAGACTTGTGGAAGGCCCTGAAGCCTTCGCCAGTGGAAGACTCATCTGGCAATAAGAGCTAGAAACTATTAAAAACAAAAAGGAAGGCTTAAATTCTCAGGGAACTGGTTTTTCCCTGTTTCCCTCTCCCCCAAAACCACACCCCATGCCTTTCCTGCCGTAGTGCAGAACTGAGGAATACACAGAACCCTGAAAACTTGGTGTCATTGTCTTCATAAAATGCTTTCCAATGACACTAATACACATCTTTTCAATTCAGCCTTTAGGATGTGTAATGTTAATGTTTTAACTGGTCTTAATGTTCATGTTTTCATTGTTTGAAAGTTTATTACAGGCTACCTTGGTGACTTTGTAGCCGATAAACTAAATATAAAGGGTAATAAGTAAATAAATGCCCTCTTAGCTGTAGGAGTTCCCCTAAGAGGGCAGTTACTCTATACCACGAACTTAATCCTTCTCGTGTTTCCTCATGAGTAGATCTTCAGTGGGATTTTAAGCATGCAGTTAGGGCTGCAGGCTTGGCTAATTTTTGGGTTTTTTGGCCCAGCACTTTGCTTTCACCCAAAACATTTCTCCACGAGGTGTGATACTTTATTTATTTCTTTAAAGAGTGACTTTGTGTTCATTTTTGCTAAGAGCTAAAAAGCAGCAGTTTCAGTACAGGTGCATTTTAAGCCCCGTTGGCACATGCTCTTTAGGCAAGTATCAAACAGGTTCCCTTTTTTGGGTTCACCCTAAGTGGAAGTTTATTTGTTTGTTTGCTCGGCATTTCCTAAACCCCAGGAGTTGCTGCTTCATTGGTTCAAACCCTCAGGAAACGGGCAGCGAGGTTCTCCGCTCAGCCCACCGCAAGGGCAACTGTGCCTTCCTGGGCGAGTGTTCCTACTGACCTAAATGCAGGAGCATCGGCTGTAGCGGCGAGTCGCAAGTTCACCAGCAGGGAAGTGGAAAGGTTGCAAGATGATCGCCCTGCGCCTGCTGCAGATGGCAGGGTACAGAGGAATTACCACTGGAGTTGAGCTGTGCCGAGCCATGCCGGCTGCTCTTCCCCCTCCTGCGGCAGAGAGCCACCGGAATCCTTTTGCCAGCCCTAAGAAATCCCACGTATTTTGCACAAAGAAGCTGCACTTCAATGCACGGCGAGGTGCTGTGGGACATGCCTGAATCTTGAGGAAGAAAATAAAAAGAAAGTGAGCGGCTTTGCACAAACTTTACGCAAGGGGGGCTTCCTTCCCCCCTGTGCACAGAGAAAAACCTCCGATGTGGCAGGCGATCGAGCGAGCCATTTCGACTCTGTAATGCAACTGCCGTGACTCCATGAGTATGAAGCCCAGGAAAGACAAAAGGGAAAGCTGCACCTGTTCGTGCTGATTTATGGCTGCGGCCAGCCCCTACGGCTGCGCTGGATGGGCATCCGCCCCGCTGGAAGTGAACTTGGAAGAGCCGCGGGCTGCTGGCACTTCCACGGCAGGGAGGAAGTTACCTGCCCGCACCTTGATGGCGGACACTCGCGAGCTCTTCTTCCCCACTTCTTCTGCGTGCTTGCTGAGCGGGAGCCTGCCTCCTCTCTCCGACAACCCACAACCGAGGGGCTGGGCGGCAGCAACCGCCTAATTTTCCTTTAGTGCTGGTCGAGAGATTTCAAGGAAGGGGGAGGGGCAGCTGCCCCAGGCATGTGCTCTGGGGTAGATCGCAAGCACCAGGCGGGGCTGGCTGGGCAGGGCAGGGCAGCCGCAGCCCTACAAGAAAAGAAGACGGACCCTCCAATTCGGAATGCGCCAACAATGCTTCGTCTGGAGGGGCTGCATGTGCGTGCGTGCGGGTTTTTAAAAAAAATCGTCCTCGCCTCCTTCCCTTAGAAAGTCAAAACCATCTGCGTAGATCAGACTAAGATGGATTCGGCATTAGACACAGCTTGTTTACCAGCATCTGCGCAGGGAAGTTAAAAATAAAGCCAAGTACATTCGTTACAGCAAAATCAAAACGGTAAAAGTTAAGGATTCTGTACCCTACAGAAAACACGTTTGGATTAAAAAAAAAATCTTGTATTAGGTAACAAAAGCGATCCCGATATTTTTTAAGCATGAAAACACAATCTTCTCCACTGTTGGTGAAGAGGGACTCGTGACCTAGATTTGACGAAAGAGCAGTTAACTATGCAAAAAGAAAAAAATGGAGGGGTGGAGAAAAGTTTTTATTCGAAAATCGGTTTTTTCCCCTGCGCCATGGGGGAAAGGCATCCTGCCCAGGCTGACGGTGATGTATTTACTTGGTTTGGGGCGGGGAGAGATTTCACTGAACCGCGGAATGACCCAGTTTTCGCCCATCATCTCCCGAGTTGAAGAAGGCGGCGCCGGGAACGGAAGAGTTAACCAGCTCGGCTCTTCAATCACGGTTGGCAAATTTCACTAAGCTCGCAACAAACCCCCGTTTAGGGCAGAGAAGGCAGAAGAAACCGGGCGAAGCGCGATGCGATTTATACAGCGCCGGGAACTCTCGCCAAGGGGCGAAGCGGGCGCGGGGAGATCCCGCCGGGCGCAGCGGCCCCAGCGAGGCGCGCGGGGACGCCAAGAGCAAACGCGGACCTTGCGCTGGATCAGGTTCCCGAGCCCTCCGTGAACGGCACAAGCCGCCCGGGGGCGAGAACGCGGGCCCCCTTCCGCAGCAGAGCGGGGCCTTCTCGGAACAGGCCGGCCGCGGCGCCGCCGCCGCCGCCGAGCGCCCGTCTCCCCCTGCGCCGCTCCGGGCGCGCCCATCCCCGCGCACTTTCGGCGCAAGAGCGGCGCGGGCTCGCCCTGCCCCGAGCCACGCGGCGGCGCGGGGCTCTTGCGCGCGCGCGCCGGGCGCGGGGCCCGATCCCCGCGCGCCCCTGGGCGAGGCGGGCGGTGCTCACCTTCTCGGGCGCCCGGTTCCGCAACTCCAGGTTGATGCGCTTCTTCATCTCCATCGCCCCCTGTGCCGCCCAGCCGGGAAAGCCTCTCTCCAAAGTGGAGAGAGCGAGGGAGGGGCGCCGAACTACGGCGGCGGGCGCCCGAAAGGGGAGGGCGAGCGAGCGCGCGAGCGAGCGAGCGAGCCCCTCTCCCGGGAGGCGAGCAAGGGCGGCTTGGGCACTCCCCGCGAGCGCCGCCGCCTCTCCGGCCGCCGCCCGGGTCCCTGCGCCCTCCTCTCGCGGAACACGCAGCTCCTTCCCCTTCAATGGCCGCTCGCACACTGAGCCTCCATCACACGGCGCATGGGGCCCCCTGGCAGACGCCCCGCCTCCTCTGGCGCTCCGGGCGGGCCGGGCGAGGGGCGGGAGGCGCCGGGGCGCCCCCGCGCTCACGGGGCGCGATTGGCTCGGCCGCCCGGCCCGCCGCCCGCACGGCCGGGGCCGGCGGCGAGTGGCTGGCTGGGCGCGACGCCCATCAGCAGAGGCGCGCCCCCGCCGCCCGCCCCGCCCGCTCCTTTTGTGTGCGCCGTTGGCGCGCTCCGAGCGACGCGCAGCCGAGGAGGAGGAGGAGGGCGGCGGGCAGCACGCGCCTTGCCCGGCCCGTGGCGAGGCGACGCCGGCGAGGGACTCGCCCTCCTGGCGCAGCCACAGCCCGGACGGTCCCCTCGGGGCCTTCTGGCCGCCGCCCCCCGACGGCGCTATGCCGCCTGTGCGGACGTAGCGGAGCGGGCCTGCGGTTCCCGGCCTGCGCCAGGCTGGGGCATGCTGGGGCTTGAAGGCCTCCGCGCGGGCGCTCGCCTCCGAAGGCTCCGCGGGACCGGCCGGGCGCGCTCTCCCGCGGCTGCTGACGCGCGTCGAGCGGGGCGCTCGGCGCAAGGCGCAGAGGAAACGAGCCTGGCGCGGACACGGGGGGCGGTTGGGTCTGGGATGGGAGGAGAGGAGAGGTCGCCCGATGCGCATTTGCTTGGCGGCAGCTGCGTTTGAGCGCCGGCGGAGCGCATGAGCGCGGTGCCCGATTCAGACCAATGAAACGGTCAGGAAAAGCAAGGCAAGCCCTGGAGACTGCCACGTAATCCCCGTCTAGCAAGGTTGCATTTTTTAAAGAAAGGGTGGAGAGTGTAGTCCTGATCAGGCTTTTTCAAGGCACGAAGTGGTTAAAGGGAGTACCTGATGAAGCTCCCTGAACAGATAGCTCAGTGCTCTGGGCCAGGTTTGGAAAGTCCAGTTCGGAGCGGCCAGTGCATACCTGGCATCGGGAGGAGCATGTGGCAAAGGGACGGCTGCTGCTGCTGGACTCGCTCGTGGGTTTTTTGGGAACACCTGGATGGCCGTCGTGGGCAACAGGTGCTGATGTTCACAGGCCTCCGGCCTCGTCCAGCAGGACTCTTCCGGAATTCTTAAAACCCTTGCGTCTCCGCTTGGTTGGTAGAGCTTGTGCAGTTTTGAGTCAGTATTTTGGGCTGAGCACTGCCGCTTGCTTCGGTAGTCACAGCTCTTTGAACCTGTGCCAGGTGATTTAGTTCTTCCCACGGATCATAGCCCCCGTGGCCTGCAGCTCACATCCTACAGCCCTTTTCTCCTTGCGGTGTCAGCATCTGATCCCGGTCTGCATTTCCTTTGGATTGCCCCTGCTTTCCTGCCTTTTTGCTTCCCTTCGACGCAGCATGGATTCTAATCCAAGATAGTGATGGTGGATGCAGAGCTGGGAGGTGACTTGAAGGTCACCAAAGCCCCAGCCAAACAAGCAACCCATAATGTCCATAGAGGTGTGGACATTCAAGCGTTCCACTGCTCACTGGTGCACGTAAAAACGAAAGCAGATTTGATTTGCTGCTTCATACAACCTGGTAAAAATAGCCTGTCATTTCTGCCTTATTTTTGAAAAACAACCTACCTAGTTCAAAAGGCAATCTACTGGACTTTAACTGCTTCAGATGAGTGGTGAAAAGGTGCAATCGATCACGTGCAGAGATCTGGATTGCCTTTCATTCTTGTGGCTGCATTAGCCCATCATCTTGAGTGACAGAGGCAGAAGGCGGGGAATCTAATATCTTAAAGACAAGACAGTGTTAACAGCCGCTGCCTCCGATTAGTGTTAATTTGCTGGAACATCCACTGAGAGCAGCGGAAAGGGTTGAGAATTCTGCTCCATTCCCCTCTATCCCACTACTTCTTTGCCTTGTGTTCACTGTGCCACCCGTCTCTGGGTCCTAGTACCTCGAGAAGAGCAAAACTTTTCCTGTGAAAGTCCTGTGAAATTCTGCAGGAACTTCTAGGGACAGGTTTTGAGGTGCAGCTAGCTTTCTCCTGCTGCTGCAGAAACTCCGGCAAAGAGGGGTGTTCTGAGAAGGTAAACATTATGGATGAAATGAGGTAGAACAAGGGCCCAGACAAGAACAAGATTGTTGTCCTAACAGTAGTGCTTCGGGATTTCGGACGAGGGTGCTTCTTGGCTCCACTGGGAGCGACCACAGTCCTCTCATTCTCAAACATTTGATTTAATGGTATACAAGTGACCTGTGCGACTTCATTTTTAGTGACCATTAACAGGGCTTCTGAAGTTGGTAGCTCACTCTGAAGGTGAATCAGCCTTTTCTTCCAAAGACTGCTTCTCAGAAACCATTTAAAAATTGAGCTCTGTTAGTTGCTGCCTTCTAAATATGTTTAGTTATTAATTAGTCATTAACTTGCCCTGCCATGCCTCTGCGTTGTTAGACTCATTATTATCTTTTAAATGGGTTTAAAATAGCAGAAATAAATACCTCATTGGGGCATGATGGCTTTTCTTCCTGCCTTCCTAACATCCTTCAATGTTTTGACCAGGTAGAGAAAAGTGCTTCTCCCTCCTTGCCGTGACCTCCCAACACTTGGGACAATTGTGTATTTAATAACGGCCTTGTGCAGATCGCAATTACCACTTCTTTTTGCAGTCTAATGCCAGCGTTCAGCATGTGCTCCCAGCCACATACAAACTATAATGCCTTTCTAGACATACATTCTCATGAGACATACAATAAGTGCTTCTGTTTCAATTTCAAAATCACAGTATGCACATGAAACTGAAATTCAGCAAATTTTTGCTGAAAATTTGCCATGGCTTTTACTGGGGCATTTCTACCATGCCCCCAAACAGCTGCATCCGTTTGCTATTTGGCGATTTTGTTGTTTGTTTCATATGATATTCATTCTGAAGATGAGTCCTACAAAGTTCTTGGCTATTTTGTAACTTTGGGTTTGCTCTAAAAATAATTTCCCGTAAGTGTTTCAACTTGTATTATTCTAATAGACCTTCATAGCTACATTTTTTGGGTAAACAAACTGATTTGCTTTCAAAGTATAATTTTTCTGTTCCTTTTTGTTACCGAATCATCAGCACCAGACATATTTGCCCCTTCATCAGAGTTAAACTCACATATGCTTTAGGCCTGTAAGCCCAAGTAGAAAACCTGGCAGCCGCTGTCTTGGGAATCAGTTTCCCTGAGTATTATGCCTGATGTCTTGCATGGAAGTTCTTGTGTAATGGCGTAAGCACAGGCTTTCTGGCCTAAGGAAAGACCTGGCCAAGCAAGCCGCCATCCAGAATATGCCCTTTTCTGTTCAAACACCGTTTCTGATTGGCTCCAACAAACCTCACAAGGTCAGGACAGACAGGCAGGCAGGCAGACAGAGACAAGTAGCCTCAAGCAGACTGACGTTTCCCTTTTTGGTCATTGTGACGGGCTCGCGGTCCGGCCAGGTGCTATAGATCTCTGAGCCCAGTAAGGCGTCCTTGCCCTCATGTGCGTTCCTACATTTCACGTTGCATGTGACACCCCAATGCCAGAAGATGACTGAGGGGTCCCGCTAACCAGCTGAGTCGTGCATTTTGCGTTGGTTTTGTTTTAAATTGTTGAACAGGCCTAGTTGTAGAAATGCCCCGCAGCTTAAAATTGGCCAAGAGCTAATCAGGACCGGCACAGGTGATGAGTGACTGAAACAGAAACAGAGAAACAGAGCGAGTCAGAAGGGGTCTCCCAGGCCATCTAGTCTGACCCCCGGCTCCAGCCGGCTCCGCTCACGACATGCCGGCCATGTGCAGACTGAGGCACGGACTTGAGCACGGGGTCTGCCGATTCCTGCTCAGCAGGGAATCCACTGCGCCTTGTCCTTGAGTGGCCTCGGGGATTCTGGTGCTGGCATGAAGGACGAGCCGGCGCCTCCCCGAGCCGCACCACACGGACCCCCGCAGCTCACTGCAGTGCCGGGCCGTGAGCGGGGGGCCAGGCAGGGCCACAGCCAGGCGGCTCAGCTCCCCGGCCTGTCCTGCTCTCCATTCCAGCTGCCACGCTCTGCCCGTGGCAGGGCCGCCCCGATGGATCTGCAAGCCTCAGGGTCGAGGTTTTGTAACAGGCGTAACGAGTTGCAGGAATTTTATTTTGGTTGTACATTGGAACGCCAGGGGGAGGCGCCACAGTACCACAAAACGCGGATCTGCGAACAGGATGTGATGACCCCGGGAAGCAAAGACGTGTCGCCACAATCGTGCACTGCACGTTTCTTGCGAAGGAAGCCCCGTGCTGTTGACAGAACTTGCCCCCAAAAACTGGGTGAGCGGGAAAGCGACGTCGTTTTCTTTGAACATTTTAAGAGCCTCACTGGAGCAGATGAGCAACCCCCTTTCATTTGACCAATAACTGATCCGTGTTCAATTTTCAAAAAATTACAACTACAACTTTTAAAAAGCAAACAAAGGAAGTGCACAAAAGCTTTAGTTGATGGGCCTATTAACTGAGGCCCTCAGCCCGATTTTTTAAGAATGGGACGACCACAGGGCCTGCGCAAAGTGCGCCACAAAGTTCAAAAGAACAAGCCGAGGACCTAAATCCTCAGGAGGAGTTGCTCTGAGCTGGATTTCTGGATGAAAAGCAATAACCAGTTCTTCTTGTAGAAAACCCATGTGTTTTTCTACAATATAGTGAGAATCTACCACAGTGAGATTGCGACCAGTCACCCAACCTGCAAGTCTGATCGAGGTTTGGATGGTCACCTGCCTTTGAACAGGCTGCGATGATTTTTTGCTGTCCACCGTAATGGTGTGTAGCCCAGAAAAGCTCAATCCATACATATTAAAGTGCCAAAGAACTATCTACGGCAGGGATGCAGAATTTCAGGCCTGGAGCCCAAATCCGGCCTGCTTAGTATCTCACAGCTTAGTATCGAGGGACCCCTGATGCTCCCCTTCCCCCACTAACAATGGTGGTTCCCCCTTCCCAAATTTTCAAAGGCTGAAATGCTGTTTTTCAGGTCAAGACATTGGCTGCAGAGCTTTAAGCTTTAAAAAAATGCTGGTATTTTTGGCCCTGCCGGCCGTTGGAAAGTGGCTCCCAAGAACTTCTGCAAAACAGAATTGGCCCCAAACCCCTGCACTGCTGCACTGTGATTCTCAGGTTTTGTTTCCCTGCCGCATGGCATGTACACTTCGTAGTCGTGAGAGTCCAGGAGAAAGCAACTTGGACAAAGTGTTAAAAGGCATTCCCATTTCCTTCTGTGCAGGGCTGCCTGTTCTCGTGGCGTCCAGTTCATGAGCTTTGCTCAGAATGTGCTGCCGCCGTTGGACCAGTCAGCAGAGCCCATGACGCAAGAGCACGTGGTAGGGATCCGAGCGAAGTTTAGCATGTTGGCAAAGGCCAGATGAGCCCAGATCCTCGGGATTTTGCCCGTGCCGCACGGAACCACATTGCAGGCAAGCTGGTTTTGGGTGGCTGTTATTTATGGCGTGGGTCACAGGAATCGTGGTATGTTTCCTGCCGTGGAGCTGCTTGAGATGTTCCCTTGGGATTTCTCAGAGGAAGTCCATGGAGGGCACGTGCCCATTGCTCTGTGAGAAAGACAAGCACAACCCGCCGTGTGATCGGAGACGGTTCCTGGCCCTTTCAGCGCTGGCACTGAGCAAGAATCTGGTTTGGATCCACAACCATGAGGAAGTTCCTCTTTGGAAAACAGAAAAAATCTTCTACTGAAGCAAGCAATCCAGGGGTATCATGTCTGGGACACACAGAGCTAAAAGGGAGAATAAAGAGAATCCATGAAAGATATCGCTGCAGGTTTTTTATCTAGTTACCACGATAAATACATAGAAGAGACAATGAGGTTTTGGGGTTGCGCTCGCGTTTTGGAGAGCCAGATTCTAGTCCCTGCTCGACCATGAAGTTCAGTGGGTGGCTTTGGGCCAGTCACAGACTTTCAGCCCAAGCTCCCTCACAGGGTTGTTATTGTGAGGATAAGATGGAGAGGAGGGTACTGTTTTACACGGAGTTCCTTGTGGGGCAAAAGATGGAAGAGAAAATGCAGTAAGCCGAACGAAGCCACCCATCCAAGGCATGTCTACCAAGCCCAGTGTGCTTTGCAAATCCTCAGAGCCAAAGAGACCCCTTAGGCAGACTCGGCGTCTTATCAGGCCTGGACATGCATGTCCGTCTGGCCTTCGGTTCCATCTTTAGGAATGGTGGCTCTGAAGTTCTGAAGCTTTTCAACGCTGTTCTCCAGGAAGTTTTAAAGTGCTCTTTTCTGACTTCCTTTCCTGACCCCAGTTGGAATCTTCCTTTGAAAGCTGGCAGGGGAACAGGGACAGTGATCCTCCGATGATGCACAGTGGGCTGCGGAAAGGCGTTTAAACCCCCCCTGCTCATAAAAAGCGGTCCTAATTAAATTTGCCTCCCCAGGATCATGTCATTTTTAAAGCATGTCTAGTTTGGCCAGTTGTCTCATTAGTTAAAAAAGTGTGTGAGTGTTTTCAGGCTGGATGATAGCCCGGTTTTCTCTTTCTTTGCGTGGAGAACTGCAGCTTCTACCCATGTGAAGGACCCACAGGCTTTGGTTTTGAGCTCTGAAACGTGTAACCAGGTCGAGAAATCCACACCTGCAGGGCCTCGTTGCCCAGGTAGTGCCGCGGGAGCTCCGTCTGTACCTTCTGATGTCATATCTGGCCGGCCGGCTGGAGGAGGCACAGAAGAGGGAGGAACAGCAGGTTGTGGCACAGCAGCAAAGCACCGGTAGAGTTTGCAAAATTCTGCCAAAGGAAACAGAATTACGTCCGTCAATCTAGGTCAGGGTGCCCTCTGCGGGGCAAGCCAGCATCATGTACCGAGGCCCGTGAGCAAATGAAGGCTTGTTCTCTCCAGGGCAAGCTCTGAACGGCGGGCTGAGGAGGCCCCCACTGGCCCGCATGCCCCCCTGCAAGCACTCCTCGCACGGCTGCGGCCTTCGTCTGGGCCCCACAGGCTCGCGTCTCCGGTCGGAATGGTATGGTCCAAGCAGGGCTCACCACTGTAGCCGCTGCCTGCGAGAGCAAAGATGGTTGGCTCCGGCCAGTCTCCAGGCTTGTGGGCTTGCTCAGCCCTCCGGCCTGCTGCTCCCCGTACGGCCCCACAGCCCTCCCATTGCATGTGAACTCGCCTGGATGTGACTCCCGTCATCGGGCATCATTGTGTCATAGTAATCCATCGTGTGATTGTCATAATCGTATGTGGAATTTTCTGGAAAAGAAGGCAAAAAGAAAACCCCGATGAAGACGATCGTAGAACGTGGCGGATTTCTGAGCGCTGGTTTGAAAAAGGGTACCTGCCATGGCTTCCCCCAAAGGGTCTCCAGCATCCTGAGGATGAAGTGTGAGATGGTGGAACACAGGGAGCCCCACAGCACTCAAGCTGCACCGTGGGGGCTCTGGGGCTGCCGGACACCTCCTCCCTAGATGCACCCAAGACCTCAAGCCTGACCCCTTGTCCGGAGGAGGTTCCTGCGTTACCAGACCGGGTCGAGACTCGGTTGCAACGGGGTGGCAGGAGGGTCTCCCGTCCCTCGAGCCTAGTCCCTGGGGCCTCCGGCCCTCGCCTGGGTCACGAGGAGGTCCTGTGGTCTCCTCAGGTGTGGGGGGCTCTGGTTGCAAAGACACCCCAGGCTGCAGCCCGAGACTGCCCTGCGCATCCCGGGATCTTTGGCAGCGTTGCTGGGGCCCCGCTCCACTGCGCAGTTCCCGAGCAGGCAGGTTGACCAGGAACCAGCCTCCACCTCAGAAACGGGCTGCGTCACACCGGCTTGGCCTCATGGAAACTGCCTGACATCCTGCATCTGATTTTAGAGTTTATTTTTGTTTGTTGTTGTTACTTTTACAGTTCTGGAGAGATGGCTGACTTTACATGACCACATGCCCAGGTGAGGTTTATCTCCCAAAGATCATCTTACCATAATAATACACCTCGGAAGGGAAATACTCATCATTTTCTGCCAAAAAAAGGAGACGTTAAATGTCAGGAAGTGGTGCAGGCCAAAAAATTAATTCTGAAAATTAATAGCATGCTGGATTCTCTTACCCCTGTAAATAACTGAAAAATTCTTCGAAAGCGGATCATATTCTGCATATAGCCCTTGAGCAAAGCATCCTATAAAAACAAATTTTTGGTGGAAGTACCTGTGGTGTCAGATGATACAAGAAACGTATTCTGATATTGCCCAATAACCCTTCCCTGTGCATGCTAACAGTGCATCCACTTTCCTGTTAAATATCCTGCCATGTAGCTAAAACCCTTCAACTGCACACAGTTTACTGAGACTTGTGGGGCATTGTGGGGTTTACTTGTGGGGTTTAGGGGGAGCTGCTCAGCATCCTCATCAGCAGTGATGAAACAGCAATGTGGCATCGCAGCACACCGGAAAAAGAAAAAGTAGAGAAAGGAGTGCTCGGGGAATCAGCTTTAAAGAGAAGAGCTCACAGTAACAGCCGGTAAAACAGAGAAAGGGCCCCGAAGAAATGGAAAGGATTAGGCACCACCTGCTTGGGAGAAGATGCTCCAAGAGGGGGGTCCCCACCGAGAAAGCGCTTCCTTGAGGAACCTGCTCTTCGTGAAAGGCAAATGGCCTCGTCCAATACTTCTGGGGCAAATGCGCAGATCAGAATTTAAGAGTGCGGCGCTCTGGCTCCTGGCCAGCAGCGACAGGGTGCGTAAGTGGTTCAGGTTTGAGAGGACGGAGCAGGACAGCTCTGCCTGGGGTCTTCCCACAGATCCCCACCTTTCCCCTCGCATCTGGCGTGGGAGGAACGGCAGCCGCCGCCTCTCCAAAGTCGTAGAGGGACCTCAGAGAAAGGGAAAGTGGTCCTCCGGAGAGGTCGGAAAGGGAGAGGAGACAAGGAACCCGGGCACAACGCAGCCGGGTGCTGTTCCGGCCCACTTCCTGCCCTGCCCAGAGTGCCACGGCTTGATGTGGGAGAATACGCAGGATGGGAGGAGCAGGGAGTTAGAAATCAAGCCCCTCCTGCCCACCGTCAGAGGCCCTCGGACCTCCAGGTTCCGAGGCTTCCACAGTGCTTCGCACCAAGCCTGTTTAAATAAACAACTATGCATGCCATGCATAATTTAAATACACAAATGTGCATGCAATTACATGGGGTAACTGGAAGGGGCAGGCGTCTGATGGGTGGGGTGAATCCCCCGCTTTTTAAGGGGTTAGCTCTTAGAGCAGGAGTCGGCGGCTCTCTGGGCCACGAGCACCCCTCAGCGGTGCCAGGAACTGTCCTGGGCAGCCTTACCCAGCGGCCACTGCAGAAGGGAGCCCGCTCAAACCCAGGCCCAGGGCAGAGGTGGGCTGAGCGCCAGCGAAGTGATCCACAGCCTCACAGCCGCTGCCTTCTGGGGCCGCTGAGAGCGCCTTGGCGGCAGTCCGAGCCACTGGTCGGAAAAGAAGTCTGAAAAAGGAGGGGGCCCTTTGGCAGGTGCCCTGAAAGGTCTCCGGGGAACAAGGGGTGCCCGAGGGCCGTTCCTGTCCCAGCCATCTTGGGTCCCCCTTGGGCAAGAAAAATAACCTGCTCAACCGAAGCAACGTTGTTTAAGGGTTAGACAAAGAAATGCAGCTTCTGTTCATCGTGAGGCCAAATATAACCCCAGTTGAGGACTTCTAAATGAATTTGAAGATTGTACTTCTGGGGAAAAGCATTGGGGTTTCTTTGACAGGGATGTTGCTGCTACAGTATTTTGAAATCCCCCAACCTAAGATTCAGAAAAAGGCATAGCAGCGATACAAGTCCCGACTTTCCTGTTTGTGTTCCAAGAGGAGACCGGACACCCGATAAAAATCGGAGCAAATCAGGAGCCGCTTGGCATCCTGTGATCGGTGAGCTGCGATCTCTCCCCACAACATTGCAGCATGAATGGAAGCCTGTTCGGATGGCACCTTTTTTCTTTAATTGGACTGGAGATTTCTTAACATTTAAGTGTTTCCCCACTCCATGCCTTGCTTGCATATTTATTTATTTAAAGATTTTTCTACACCATCTATATATCTAGGAAATCTCAGGATGGTTTAAAAAAATTAAAACATCAAAACAGTGTAGACCACAGTACTTGAGTTAAAATACAATAATTAAAATATATATATTCTCTAACACTTTAAAAACTGGGTGAATAAAAAGGTGTTGACCTGGTGTCCAAAGGAATAGAGCATTGACGCCAGGTGAACCTTTCTGGGGAGCATATAGCTAAAAGGTCTTCTCCTCGTGAGCCTTTCTCACCTCTTTCAAAGAGGGCTCTCAGGAAAGGACCTCCACAGATGACCTGAAGGTGTGGGCAGGTGTATACAGCAGGAGACATGCCTTTAAATAGCCCAGCCTTAAACCGCAATCAGGGCTGGACTTCAGTTGGTACCCACTGTCACTAATATCAGACCAGAGTTATGTGCTGGCACCTACTGGCAGCTCTGTTTTGAACCACTTGCAGTGTCTGGACCGTTTTCCAAGGCAGCCCCGTGTAAAGCATGTTAGAATAATCGAAACGGGGTGTCACCGGTCCGTGAGTTTCTTTGCTCTTCCTTTCCTCCTGCCATGATAAGAACAATCTACATGCTTCAGCAGAAGCATTACTGGAAGAAATTACTTCTCAGGTCCAGAAGGGAGCCTGCTGACATCTGTGAATCAAACCCCGATTCGTGCTCACAACTAAAAGAACCGGGCAGATGTCGTCATCTCCTCCTCCTCCTGCAAAGATCCAAATCCAGCTCACACAATCCTCCTCCTCCACCTCCCATTTGAAGCTCACAACGATCGATCGTGTGAGGTGGCTTCAGCTGAGAGTCAACAGCTGGCCCGGAGTGACCCAGGGCGCTTCATGGCTGAGTGGGGGGCAGGATCCGGTTCTCCCAGGCCCGCTCCAGAGCGTCAGCCGTGCTCCTAAGGAACGCTGAAGAAACCGTCTCGACACAAGCCTCCCTCCCCACAGCGCGACCCTCTGGCTGGACCAAAGCAAGCCAGGGGAGTGCTGACGATGAAGGCAAGCAAGACGCCGGGGGCTCTTTCCGTCCTGCTGCCCACTTACCTCGTAAGCTCTGAAGGACGAGAGCCAGCAAGAGGAACGCGCCCATCGTGGCCTCTCCCGGTGGCCGTGAGTCTGCACCTTCCCTCCGAGGGCGTTCGGAGAGTTCCCCAAAGCAACCACTGCACAGGAACAGAACAGGAAGCGACGGTCCAAGGGCCAGGCTGATTCATCCACCTCCTGCACACACGGAAAAGCCTTGCGTATTATCACACGATGCTTTTCCTACTTAAAGCAAAAACAAAACAAAAGACTCGCCAAGGTCTCTAGAACCATTTTTGCATCCCAGAAGGAAACAAAGTTAGAAACCCCACGTGTAAAGGAACTATGTAGCCACAACAATTACGTCGCCATCGCACCTGCTTAAGTCCCGAGGGCCAGACCCAGCCTTAGCCGTGTTTGGAGGAGACCCATCAGCCCCCCGGACTAGTGGCCAGTCATGGTGTGCGTGGTGCTGGCTCCGTGCCTGGTCTGGGCCACAAGGCTGGTGGTGAGTCGCACCCACCCGGGTCCTGAGGGCCAGGGCCCGTCCAGGGGTGCTGCTCTCTGCCTCCGTGGCCCTTCCTGCCAGGCCCTTCCCGCAAAGGGCTTCCGCTCTGGCTGGCCTGCTGCCTTGGGACGACAAGGAGAACGACAGGGCTGGAAAGCGCCTGGGGAGACGAGGGCGAGGTTGTCGCCTCTCGATCTCCCTAGGCAAGGCCGAGTGCAGCCCTCGCTCCATCTCGGGTGTCAGCTTCCAAACAGGAGGGTTTGAGCCTCATTCCATTTCACTGGTCACATTTCTAGGCTGCCAAAGCCCTCTGGGCAGCTCATGAAGATGGAAACCCTCAAATCTACATTATTGTGCCCAATACAAAAGCATTTGCAAACATGTAAAAAGAGAGCACATGGACAGACACAATACTTGTGTAGCCAAACAAGTGTAACCATCAATAAGAAATGCCTGATGGCCAGTAGCGGCGCTTGTTCGATGAGGAGGCCTCGGCTAGATCAAGACGACACCCAGATCCCTTTTCTGCACCAATTCTTTCCCTCCTGCACAGACAGGAACATGCGATCACAGAGGAAGCTGGAAGAGCACAGGCACAGCCGGCTTGCCATGGCCCCCTCACCCATCTTCCCCGGAAACAGGTGTACATAGGCACCCTGCCCCTCACCCTGGAGGTGGCTAGTGGCCATCAGAACTAGTCGCCACAGATAGCCCCCCCCCCCCCCCGATGAATTTGTCCAATTCCCTTTAAAGCTGCCCAGGTTAAAAGCCATCATGACCATCTCGTGGCAGTGAGTTCCAGCATTAATTAGGTGTGGAAGGACTTTTTACTCCCTGGGAGTTAAAGACATACGGGGAGAAAGGAACAGGTCTCATTTTAATTGAATGAACAGTCATAACACTATCAAGAAAAAGGAAGAGAAGCTTAAAAAGAAACAGGAAATGGAAGGTTTTAAGGTCTGTGTTCTAACGAGTACATTACTTCCTTTATGGGTCTCCTAGAAACTGATTTTTTTAACCTCTTGTGAGGCAGGTGTTAGGCCAGTGTTTCCCAAATAAAGGCATGTTTTTGCCTTTATTCTAAATTAAAACCAGAGGCCTGCTTAACTGGCCCCTGCCATGGAGAAGTAATCGGTCCCCGTGCTGCACGGAGAAGCGATAGCTTGTCCCAGAGGAGTCCCAGCTCCGTTTCTGTATGAGTAACTGTTATGGGGTGAATAGAAGCAAGCAGAGACAGACACAACCAGACAGCAGTAGATTACATGGGATCTTCCCGCTGGAGGTGACCAAATTATTCTGCAGAGACTGGCTGGAAGAAGCCTCGCTTGGAACATGGAATCACACGGCAGGGCTGCTGATTGTCCCTCTCCAGGTGTGGGCCCATAAGAGCCTTTTGTCACGGATCTTCCCATCTTCCACAAGCAGGTCTTTCATAGGTATGTCATGAGCAGAGCCGGCTGGAGCCGGGGGTCAGACTAGATGGCCCAGGAGACCCCTTCTGACTCGCTCTGTTTCTGTGTTTCTATAGCAAGCCCATACACCGTGGCCACAGAGATTTGAAATCACTGCATTTAGAGGCTCCAGGTTTGAGGGAAAATATGGCTGAGCACAAGATCAGAAGGTCATGGCCTCCAACCCCACCCACCCACCCGTGTTGGAGAGGAGGATGTTGGATCCCCTCAAGCTGTAGACAGGGACTTTTAGAAACATAGAAACAGAGCAAGTCAGAAGGGGTTTCCTGGGTCATCTAGTCTGACCCCGGCTCCAGGCGGTTCCGCTCACGACACGCCCACTATGTGCACATCCAGCCTATCTTGAACACCCTCACCAGTGGGGCCTCAACGACCTCCCGTGGAAGCCCATTCCACACCCTCGGGGTCATACCTGTCAGGAAGTGCTTCCCAGCATTCAAACCGAACCTTAGTTTTGTTCTCTCCCCAACTACAAGCCAAATTTCTCCTGGGAGAATCAGCGCCCTGCCAGCTAAACTTTGCCTGTTGGATGGGCCATGAGGTCCGCCATCCCTATCTGGCACCTCCAGATGCACGGAGGGAGCTGCAGTGCACCAGGTCCAGACAGCTGGGGAGGAGTGATAAATGCGAAGAAGCTCCCGCTCCCCCCCACCCCCCGCAGCCCCGTCCTCTGCCAGTTGCTGTGTTCCAGAGCTGGGCCATCGAAGCGACAATGAGCAGGCCTTAAGCTCGAAGGCCAGATGGAGGATGCCAGCTCATGAGGGGCCCAGCTATCCACATCCCCTGGAGACGCAGCTCCTGATGTTAAGTGTGGCGGCTGCGTCTTCTTGGGCCCGCTGGCAGCTTCCCAAGTTCAGGGAGGCCTTTCGAAACGCCTTCACCTGCCAGCTCGCCCCTGCATGGGAGGAGCAGTGGCCACACACCTGAGCAACCCCCGGCCTTGGAGGGAGCCCTGCGATCGGGAGAAGGCCCTCTGAGCACTCCCCGCTTGCGGCTCACCTGCACCCCCATTTCCTCCACCTCTGCTCTCTCTCACACATGGGGCTTTGTCTTTTTCTGATTCTTCTCACATCCACGTGGACGTGTTTCAGCCGGACAAGTGCCCTTGCTGGGACTCGTCACTGAGGCTATTGCGCCAAGGTCCTGGCCACCGCTGGCCACCACTGTTTCTCCTTCCATCACACATTCACCACTTTCCGGGCTGGCGGCCCTCCAGAGGCAGGGACAGCCAGCAGCCACGGCCGTGCCCTTGGGACTCAGCGTGCTGGGCCGCCCGTGCAGGAGGGGCCCCCAGGGGGGAGGCAGCAGCTGCTGGCTGCTCAGGCAGACTTGTCACCCCGGCCAGCCCGCTCTGCTCCATCCTTCCGTCTGTGCCGCACCGCGCGAGAGCACGGCGGGAACCCCTCGTGTCTCCTCTCCAGCCGTACCACGTGCCCCCAGAAGGGTCAAAAGGAGCAGTACTCACAGATGTGGCGGAAAGCAGGCCAAAGCTGCAGAGTCACCACAGTCTGTGGCAAAGCTGAACTGAAAGCGACGGAGGGCTGCGTGAGGGACGGGGGGAGGATGTGTGTCAGCAGAAGCACCATCCCATGTGCTCGGTTTGACTCATCGTGAACGCTTCCCTACCTGTCGAGGCTTGCGGTGCATCAGGCATGGGGCCCGCAGGCGACATGCCTGCCGTTCTGGGCCAGGAGGCTTGGCAAGCTGTGGTCTTCTGCATGTGCAGAACTCAGAAAGGAAATGTTTGCGAAGTTAAGCCCTGCTGTTACAACACCTTTCCTTCCTTCCTTCCTTCCTTCCTTCCTTCCTTCCTTCCTTCCTTCCTTCCTATCTTGCGTGGAGGCCTTGCTGGCTGAGCCCCAGACAATGGGGAGGGAGAGCAGGGGAATTGTTTGTTTGTTTGTTTCTGAGCTTCGCAGTTGCCCTGGGACTCGGCCAGATCCGTGAAAGTGGGGTTTGTGTTCTCTTTGCCCCTCTTGTGTCAGGTTCAGATCTGTGGAAAAGAAACAGCAAGTTTTTTTTGGGGGGGGGGGTTTCCTGGGTAACTGAGCAGTTGTTTAGCCATCTGTCAGGAACTGGTTCTGACAAATGTCACTGTGAAAGAGAAATTAGTAGCAAAGGCAGAGCGTCTCGGCTGGGCTGGTGAGCAGAAGAGCGAGAGAAAGATGGAGCAGCAGAGGAAGTGAAATCCTCTTCTTTTTGTTCTTTCAGGAAATGAAATAAGCAGATTGATGAGTGACTCACAGAGGGGAAGAAATTGTGCCATGGTATGTCCCACTCTGGGAATCTCTTTGTGCTTGCCATGGAAAACGTCTTGCTTGTGTTATATTTCTATTACGCTTCAAGCAGTTTGCAGAAAAAGCGGACCTGTGGGAGACATTTGCTTTGGCTTATTCACTTCCTGCATTTCTCTGCTTGCACCTGGGCGGGCTGCTCACACCTGGCTTGCAACATGCATCTTTCACGCAGGCATTTCTACCTTTTGGGAGCCAAGGGACTCTTATGTCATCTCTGGGAATGGAAGGCTGCTGTCCTTGCAGCGCCAGCAAAGCTGATGCTCGGTGGAGGGACATGGCCCTCCGATGCCTGACTAGAGATTAGTCCAACGTTTTTGCTATCTGTCCACGGCAGCAACGCAGCATTGGACAGGCTTTGAAATATGGCCTAGAAAAATAGTTCGAAACAGAGCCAGTAAAGCAGAAAGGAGTTGGAGCTTTTCCAAGCAGCCTTGTGCGTGAGCAAAGTTGTTGCTGGAGTTGTGTGTGCGTGTGCACGTGTGTGCCAGGCCGTGTGCAGGGCGGGCGGGGGGGGGGGGACTAAACCTGCTAGGACTGCCATGGTCTCCTACCCTTCCCTACCTCATTGTGCTCACCTTGAATGCTTGTGAGCAAATGGATAGTAAGAAAATGGCCCAAGTTTCTAGTCCTCACAAGGAAATTGCCTCCATCCTACGGCAAGCCCTTCTTCAGTGAATGTGAAAGAACTTGTTTTGAGACTAAGAAGATACCTAGGACCAATGACTTGCACAGAGATCCCTCTTTGGACTGATTTCAGAAGCTTAGTGTCACTTCCCTTTATTGTCGAGGAGGGTTGTTGGCAGAAACCCAGAAGGGAAGTACACACGATCAGATGAGCAAAGCTCCCAGAAGGGAACAATACCAAAGGTGGGAGTATCCTGACATTTTGGACGCTTCTGGGGAAGAGCATTGTTTGCGCTCTTGGCCTGCAGCTGGGAAAAAGAGAAGAGACAGCCGGGTTTAAAAATAACCGCAACCTAAGTCAGAGCAACGTTAGGAGGTGACAGAGAGGCACCAAAGCAGCTCGATGCCTGGGAGACCCCACCCCGCCTTGCGTGCAAAGGAGCCGTTTCCTGCTGGTTTCTGCTTCCCCTTTGGTGCACAACTGCTCCGGCCGGGGCCTCACACAGCCAAGCTGCACACCAACTGCGCCTGAACCCGCGTGCAGCTGGGTTTAACAGAAGCCAACCGGCCACATCTGGGAAGCCGCCATCTCCTCACCCCAGCCTTGCAAGCATTTTATGAAATGTTTCCTGCTTCGCTTCACGTGCTTTTGGGAGCAAACACCTGATTTGTTTAATTTGCGTGTGCAAACGCCTCAAACCCCCATGTGACGCTGAGCAGGGGTTGCCAGAGGAAGAGCAGGCAAAACGCTTGACTATCTTGTACGTTATTGTTTAAAATGGCGTTTAGCCCAAGCGAGTATGTGCAGCGCAGCCTGGCCATCTTCTTGACATTCATTCCAAGTCCAAATAATTACAGCATCTGCCATGAGCTTATGTTTACATTAAACCTGGATGGGTGGTTCTTCCGATACTTCCGATCCTTGGAGCAAGGGCTGACAAGCAAATTTCTCTCGGGCTTTGAGGCTTTGCCGCTTCAGTATTTCATTTAGAATATTTCAGAGAAGGACTTTAATGTGACTGAAACGGGGGAGACACAGAGTTAAATTAAGTCTCTGTAAAGTCTCAGACCGTGATCTGCTAAATAGCACAGGAGCATTTTTTTTTTTTTAATTTATATCCTGCCTTTTTCCTACAAGGGGCTCAAGGCAGCTTACATCATTCTCCTCCTCCATCTTATCCCCACAACAACAACCCTGTGAGGTAGGTTGGGCTGAGAGTCTGTGACTGGCCCAAAGTCACCCAGTTGGCTCCATGGCTGAGAGGGGACTAGAACCCAGATCGCCTGAGTCCCAGTCCCATGCTCTTAACCACTACGCCACACTGGCTCTATATGCCCACCTTCTGCTAAATCAGACCTTGCTCCACCCAGACCTCTCCAGGGTTTTCTGGCAGACGTTTCTCCAGCTCCACCTGGAGAGGCCAGGACTGACCCCACAAGCACCTGCTCAGCCACCAAGCTAAGGTGAAGCTGATCCCAAACGCAGTGAAGGAGACGCTCCCTGGGCAGGATCAGTTTCACAAAGCTGATCAGGGCACAGGAGGCCTCCCAGAGAAAACAGTTGGCAAGCTTTGTTGCCACCTGTTCCTCTGTAAGGTATGCTCTGTCGGGGACAAGGGAGAAAGTTTGGGGAGAAGAGGGTGTCCCCATGGCCCAAAACTCCTCTTCTCCCCTTGATTTATAGCAACGTTTTTTCTTTGTTCAAAACAAGACCTTGTTTTTCCACTGTTGTTCAGAAAGGTAAAAGTATCTGGGCCAAATCTCTCTCTCTCTCTCTCTCTCTGTGGTTTCTCCCCCTGTGCAAGAGGGAGCCACGAGTGCAGCCAAGCCAGCTCACAGCCGGACGCCACAAACACTTGTGTCGCAAGTGCCTGGGTGTGTTGTTGCCGTCCCACCCTGCTGGCGGCGGCCCAGCGGCTGCAGCAACGCGCGAAGTCCGCGGTCGGAGGGAGACGGGCGCTCGGGCGAGCACCTCCCGCGCGTGTCCGCCCCCTTGTCAGCCACCGGCCGTCGCCAGTTGACTTGCACCCGGGGCGAAAACAGACCTTACTTGAAATGTGTGTCGAGCACAGTTTTCCCCCAGAGCATCTGCATTGGGTATTTGCTTCAGCCCTGCCTCCACCCACTCCTTCACCTTCCCTTTCCCACACGCCTCTCCTGCCGCCTCCCTCTTTCGGTGACCCTTCCCGCCCCGCTGGTGTGGCCCACCTCGAATAAGGCCCGGCCCTGTTTAGCCTTGGCTCGGCAGCTCCATGGAGGGGCGGTGGGGGCTGTTCCTGCCATTTTGAGCAGAAGCACCGCATGGGCCAGGTGAGTCTGAGCCAGGTAGCACAAGTGCCCCAACGCCACCCTGATGCTCCAGTTCCAGCCCTTGGCAAAGGCAGCCTGGCAGCCCGAAACGTGTTCAGCAGGTGTCTGGAGAAAGAAGAGAATGGGAACGGGACCGTCTCTTGTACCCTACAAGGGAAAATGCCTCTGGATTTATCGGACAGGCAGTGGGATCTGTCGGTTCAAAGGCAGACTGGGGACATTGCGGTGTGTGGAGAAAGGACAAGATGGGCTACACCTGCCTTTCCAGTTTACTCCCTCGGGCAAGAGACGACTTTGCAGCTTGCATAACATTTAAGGGCCCAAATAATGGCAAAGTGGCCCCATCGATTTCATGCCATGCAGATTTTCTCTAGGACAAAGAACAGCTGGCAAAGATTCCCTGTTCTGCAAGGTGTACAGAAATGGCATGAAAGACCCCACCTTCCTTTGCACCCAGAGCCCTCATCTCAGATAGAGAAACTCACAGCAAAAATGGAAGTTTAGAGCAGGAGAGTCCGTGAAAGAAATGTAGCCATCTAGAGGAATCATACAGAAATAAGATTTTATTTATTTATTTAGAAAATTTAGAAGATTTGGGCACATTGAGGGAAAATACTGTCAGTCCAGGACACAGCGACAGTTAGACGGCTGGGTGAGCATCGTCGTTTGGCGAATGGCCCGTTTCCAATATTCAAAGTACTGGGTCATACCGATAAGCCCTTTCACGCCCCGTCCAGAAACACTAAAAGACCACTTCCATGTTTACTGGTATTTATGTTAATTCTCCTCACTCCAGTCCGCAAGCTCCCAGGGCATTTTACGCGCAATCAGTGAAACGACACAGTCCTTTCCCACAGGCTGGCAAACTAAAGACATCACACCTGGAAGGAGGCGTGTGGGGGGAATGAAGCGTCCGTTCAGGGGGGTGATAGACCAGTCCTGCCTCTCCTTACAGCCCTTCTCCAGCCTGCCGGATGGCTGGTGGGCTCCCAGGTCATCCTGCCCCCATCCTACGAGGTGGTGGAGAGGCCCTTCTCTGCATGCCCACATGCCTGGTTGCCCAGTGGGTTGAGACAGGCGGGATCCCTGGTCCGGAGCCACCCAGAGCTGGGAAGCCCTCCCTTGGCAGCTCCTTCTCGGTCAGGCGAGATTCTTCTCCTTTGCTGGACTTCCCATGCTTTTTGGAATGTATATGTCGAATCGCCTGTCATGCTTTGAATTAAGTGTGGGTCATTCTGTTGTGCTCAGAATGTAGCTAGAGGTCTCCAGAACCTCTTGAAAAGCAAGGCGTAAGCGGTTGCAGTCGGCATCAAGGTTATTCCTCCCCTCCGTTCCCGGTCCTGCGCCAAAGGCCCAGCTAGACCGGAAGCCGCGTTTGTGGCAATGGCAGTGAATTCTCTGCAGCTGCGTGTGATCAGGGGCCGGGCGAGCCCTTTGTGGACCATCCTCGTGAGACCTCAGAGTCGGAAGCGTCGCAAGGCAGGCCCGAAAGGCTGGGGATGAACACAGGGCGCCTCTCATCGAGGGGAGCACCAGGCGTCAGCGCAAGCAGCCCAGGTTTACTGCAGGGCGGCACAGGGGATGCGGGGCCCAGGCGCTGCTTGGCACCCCGGATCCTGTGCTTGGCCTCCTGCCCGGCTCTCTGCCTCTTCCGTCCAGCGGCCGGACGGTGGTCAGCCAGTCACTGAAACCTCCGCGGAGCTGCTCTGGTCTGTGCGCAGCCCGTTCCTGCCCCGATCCCTCGTTGGAAATCCAGCTGGGCATAGCACAGCTCTTCCTGTGTGGCGAGGGGGAAGTGCAGTGAGCTGACAGAGCACTGAGCATCGCCCGCGCTTAGGCTTGGCATGCATGATTTTTACAGCCCCGAGAGCAACCCCCACCCCAGCTCAACTGGGACACGGCCTGGGACGGGGGTGCCTCTGTTTCTGCTGCAGTGCTGCTTGGAATCAGCCCTTCCTCACATGCCTCCCAGGGTGTCCAGGTGCCCTCCATTACAGAGGAGCATCCTCGCTTGGAAGGTGTCTTCTGTTTGACAGACAGTCCCGCTGGTTCCAGTTTGGAGACTGAGGGTCCCCGGGACTGTGGCCTGGCGCCGTTGGGCCAGCCAGACACACAGGTCGCCTCATCGCAGCCCTTCCATGCTATAGTGAGATGTGCAGTACTTTTATCTAAACTATAATAGCTCTTTATTAGCGTGATTAAATCATTGTTCTACTCTTGGGTGGTGTAGAAAGACTTTTAAAAAATCCCAACTCTGCATTTACAGCAATATAAGTCAGTGCGTGAGAATGAGCTTTAATTCGGCACCCCGCCTGCACCCTCTTTTCCGGCAGTCCGTGGGCCCACTCCTAGCAACCCCTCTGGTACCCCACTCCCGGGATACTTACAGAGACAAATAAAGAAACCAGAGACCCGTACCTGTGGTGCATCTGCAGACGGCGGCTCGGTGCCCGAGCACTGGGACCCTAGTGGATCAAAAGGGAGTGTGGAGAAGAATAAGAAAAGCAGACCAGGAAGGGCTATTTTTCTACTCTGAACTTGTTGCTGCCACCTTTGCCGTTTTCTCTGGAATTGTCAGCTTTGCTTCGTGCAGGAGTTTCACTCAGACAATCTAAACTGTGTCAATGCCCAACTGACTCCTGGCAATTTTTAAAACTTTGGATGCGGCTGCAGCACCGTTCTGTCCCACCCTCTCCCAGAGAGTTTGGTTTCTGGCGTACCGCGGCAGCACATGAGCATAGCTGAATATTTGCTCTGCCCTATGTTCTGTCCTGGGTGTTGCTCTGTTGTCTGATGGAAACCCTAAACTGAACACTGACAAAGCTCTGCTGAGCACTTTCAGTGGGAGGAGGAAAACCAGGGGCGGAGAGGAAATGGCCTGTTGGAAAGGCAGTGTGGCTGGCAGAGAACATGGAAAGGCCACTTGAGGTCTGGTGGGAACAGAGTTAGGTGGCTGCTTGCCTGGGATCCCGTAGTTCATGACCCTGCATCACGAGAAGGCTGGACTAGATGACCTCTGAGATCCCTCCCAACTATAAAACTTCCAACTCCAACTGAATGAGGGTTCCTTCATTACAAAAACTAGGAAATAGCTAAATAGTCGGGCCAAAGTCAAAAGAATTGCCGCACAGAGGAGCTAGGTTGGCTCTCAGTGCCCCACAGAGCCACCATTTTAGTCTCGCCGCCCCCCGCCTCCCCGGATTGTGGAAAAGGGTACTCCCATGGCCCAGAAGTCCCATCATGTGGAAGCGCCTGGAAAACTGTGCCAAGCCCAGGCTGAGGAGCGGCTACAGAGGCATGAGATGAACTGACAAGCCCAAAATGCAGGCCCTGAACTCCTCAGGCATCGCTCAGTTTAGCTTGGTGGTCTTACACGAATCAGTTCCGGGGGTCCTGGGGGATCCCCTGGAAAGGAACCAGGAGTCAACCTGCAGCATGCATTTGCCTCCTCCCCAGCCCAGGAACGCAACCGCTGCCATGGGTCCTGTTCAGGTTTTCCTGGACGCAGAGATCCTGGCCCAGGGAAGCATCCAATGCTAGAATAGCCTCTTAGCAGGAACAGGGTGGAAATCGGTGGATTTGCTTGAGTCTCACCCCTTCCAGGGGTCTTCCATGCACAGGACCAGCACTGGTGGCAGCCTGTCGCTTCCAGAGCTGCCCTGGATCCCCAGGAGGTGATTCTGGGCCCTACCTGGCCTGGAGAGGCAACCTGTTGCTTCCAGAGCTGCCCCGGATCCCCAGGAGGTGATTCTGGGCCCTACCTGGCCTGGAGAGGCAGCCTGTCGCTTCCAGAGCTGCCCCGGATCCCCAGGAGGCGATTCTGGGCCTTACCTGGCCTGGAGAGGCAGCGTGGCTTCCAGACGAGGCTCAGGAGCAGCAGCAGCAGCAGCAGCAGCCCAGCCACAGCCAGGGACACCACATAGCTTATGCAGTCCTCTGCAGAGGAAGCTGTGGGAGAGGAGGCCACAGAGGGTGCTGGCTCGTGGGCCGCTGCAGCCCCAGGACAGCCCAACCCCTCCGCCTGGCTCCCCGCCCCGGGTTCAAGCTACGGCCAAGGGCACGGAAAGGAGCCACGGAACTGCGGCGACACTGGCAAGAGCGGCTTTGCCGCCGGTCACACGGCTCCGCACTGTCTTCCTCTGCATGAAGCGGATGCCCAGAACCCGCCAGACAAGCAAAGGAAATGGGGCAGAGCTCCCTTGCCCTAGGCCGAAACAGCCGTTCGCCTCCCCTGCCCTGGTCGTGCGTCCGGCAGTCTCCGGTCAGAAAGCCGAACCGCCATCCAGTCTCGAGAACTTCGGCCAGGCGTGGCTTGCAACGGTGGGCCAGGTCACTCACCGGCAGGGAGCCAGCCGCTCTTCTTCACACTGCTCCCAGAAGCATTGAAGCGGACCTCGCAGGCGACGCTCCCCCCGCTGAGGTGCGCATTGGCGGGGACGTGCAGGAGCTTGAGGAAGGTCAAGGAGCCGCTGCTGTTTTTCACCAGGAGGGTCCGGCTGCCCCGCTGGGGACCTTCAGGGGTATGCCAGGAGACTTGGACCAAGTTGGAGACCCCCTGGACCAGGCAGGCAAGGGGGCTGTGCCGCCGGAGCAGGGCGGGGGGCTCTCCAGCGGGGGGCTGCAGAAGCGTCACCCGGGTGCTCGGCGTGTAGCTGTCTGCTGAGAGATCGCTCCGGTTACAGGTGGCTCAGCAAAACTGGCCCTGTCCAGAGCAGCCTTCGAAATTCTTCCTGCTGCTTTGATGTTTTCTGAGGAACCTCAGCTCTAAGCCCAGTACGGACTCCCCAAGGAGCAGCCAGGCATGGAAGACAAACGACCCCCAGGGCCCGCCTCCCATCGGCAGCAATCACCTTGCTCTGCAGAAGCTGAGCAGGCCAAGGCAGCCTCTGAAAACATGGAAAGCCCAGGGAAGTCCTTGGAAGGGGAGAGGGAGCTGTGGCTGGAATGACCCAGCAGGGTGGTCAGGTTCAGCAGATGCCCGAGGCTGGCTGGAAGTCTGGTGAGCAGGAGCCACCTCAGCGCCAAGGGTGGCAGCTGAACCTCCCCGAAGTCTGGGAAATGGGCACACACCCTACGTCACCCCCAGGCTCCTCTGGAGCTGGGCCGGGAGCCCCCTCCGTGCAGGGAGAGGCCATGGGGAGGGAGCCCCTTTCTGCCTGCACTCGCTTGGGGGCCTTGAGCTCATGGGCGGGGTGCCGGCCTGTGTTTTCTCTGCAGTGCTCGGCTTGGCTCACTTACCCCCAACGATCAGCGAAGAGCCAAGATAGATGCCACGATCTCTCATCGCGCACAGATATTGGCCTGAATCAGTCACTTGGGCGTCTTTGATTTCCAGGATCAACATTTGTCCTTCTCCTCTGCAAACATATCTGCTCACAGTCTTGATCTCAGGGCAACTGTAGACTAGGAGGGGAACCGCGTCCTCTTTTCTCTTGTGCCAACTAGCGAAGTACCCAGGGAGTTCAGCTTTCTCTGCATAATTGCAGCAGATCTTTGCCTTGTCCCCGATGTTCACAAACTGGAACTGCCGGGTGGGACACTGCAGCAACCGGGCTCTGAGCACTGCGAAGACACAGCGAGGACTGTTCAGGATGGGTGTCCTCGGCCCATTGTCTCCCACCAAAAGCCTCTGGAAAGGCTTGGAGGTGGCCTGAGAACCTCCACGCCTTGCCAGAAGGTTTGCCCACATTCTCCTGGCAGGTTGGCGAGCCTCAAGCACCTGGCAAACTCAGCAGCCAAAGAGGAAGAGCCGGAGAGAGCCAGGGAGCAACACTCACCTGCGGAGGCGAAAACGATGCACGTGGCCAGCAGCATCGTGGAAGCGCTGGCAGCCCATGGAACGGGGACCCAGCTCTGGCTGCAGCTTCAGGAGGGGTGCAAACGTGGGCTGGCTGCTCGAGAGGGAACACCTCCTGGTGGGCGGCTCGGCAGGGAGAGCTCAGAGAAGCCCTCCCTCTGAAGCAGGGCAGCACAGACGGCTCAGCCTGCTGCCTCCAGCCAGGCTCCCTCCCACTGCCAGCGGGGCCAGGGGGCCGTCTGGATGCCCCCAGGGCAGGTTTGATTCAGGCCGGCTTCTTCCCTTCCCTTCGCTTTTGCATTTGTTGGCACGGAGCCGGAGTTGCATGTCCGCCAGCAGGGAGACCTGTAGCTGCCCAGAAGCACAGACTGGCAGGTACTTGAGGGGCCGACAGCTGGCTCCCTGTCACTGTTGGACACAAGCTGGGGAGGGTCTGGATTTCTGCAGGTGGTCTGCTGAAAAGCGCTCTGCTTGCCTGTTTGAGAAGAAGACACCAAGCGGCCTTTCTGGAAACCCCCCAGGACAGAGGCAGCCGTCATCTCTGCAGCCAGCAAGTTGCCAGGGAGATGCCACTGCTCTGGCAGGCCCCCTCCAGACGGCTGAAGGGACAAGAGATGCTCTTCCATGTTGCCGGGATGGTTCTGCTCTCTCTGCGCAGTAAGTGTTCCTGAAACCTGACCTGTTTCCCAGTCCCCCACCCTCCTCCAAAAATACCAAGGAGCAGAGGGCCTTTCTGACTCCGCTCTCTAGGCTGCCATCCCAAACATGCTTCCCAAGGGAGCAAGTCCCGCTGATCCCAGGGACACCTGCCACCGAGTAAGTGTGCAGGTCTGTGCCACATGTTCTGAGCAGTCCCGAGTAAGAGTTTGTCTGGGAAGGTCAGGGAGCATCACTCGGGTGGATCACAGGATGAGGTGCTCAGCAGAATCCCAGAAGGCACCCAAGTTTTTCTCGTCAAAGAGATGAATGAACTGCTTTTTCATAGGTTAAAGCTGAGATGGCTAAAATAGAACAGGAAAGAAGGTACATTTCATGCACAGTTGAGTAGCCTATTCTGGTGAATCAGAGACCCCAGGGTAGATCCCCAGGTCTTTTATAGAATCAATGAATCTCCGAAAAGTAGAGCTGGAAGGGGCCATGAAAGCCGTCGAGTCCAACCCCCACTCTTGCAGGGCCCCAGTTCACACCATCCCACTCAGGTGGCTGCCCAGTTTCTTTTTGAATGTCTCCAGTGTGGGAGAGCCCCCCACCTCTCCAGGCAGCTGGTCCCACTGGTGTATTGCTCTGACAGTGAGAGAGCTTTTCCTGATGTCCAGCCTGAATCTGAGTTGTCATAGCTTGACTTGATTATTCCATGTCCTACACCCTGGCAGCAACAAGAAGAGACTAGACCTTCCTCTTTGTGACAGCCTTTGAAATACTTCTAGAGTGATCTCATGTCCCCCCTCAGTCTTCTCTTCTCATGGCTGAACATGCCCGGTTCTCTCGATCTCTCCTCACAGGGCAGAGATTCCAAACCCTGGATCATTTTTGTTGCCCTCCTCTGCACCCTTTCTAATTTACCTGCCTCTTTCTTAAATCTTGGCACCCAGAATTGGACACAGTATTCCAGATGGGATTAGACTAGTGAGGGGTATAGGGGAACTACTACTTCTCGTGATTTGGAAGTAATACTTCTATTAATGCATCCCAAAATAGTATTTGCTCTTTTTTGCACCTGCATCGCATTGCTGGCTCATGTTTAGCCTCTTGTCCACAATTACTTCTAGGTCTTTCTCTTTCTCTTTCTCAGATCTGTTGAGCCACATATTCCCCATCTTGTATCGATGCCTTTGGTTTCTTCTTCCTCGGTGAGGACTTGGCTCTTGTCCTTATCGAATCTCATTCTGTTGCTTTCAGCCCAGTGTTCAAGTTTATGATGATTGCTTTGGAGCTTCATTCTGTCTTTGAGGGTGTTTGCTCTTCCATCCAGTTTTGTATTGTCTGCAGATCTGATTATCTTTCCTTGTACTTCCTCATCTAAATCATCAATAAAGATGTTGAAGAGCACTGGGCCCAGGACTGAACCCTGTGGCACCCACTTTTTACCTCCCTCCAGTTTGAGAAGGTCCCATTGATGGGCACTCTTTGTGACTGATTTAGCAGCCAATTTTGGATCCACCTAATAGTTTTTCCATCTTGTCCAATTTTTGCTAATTTCCTTATCAGAATGTCATGTAGCACTATGTCAAAAATGCTGCTAAAATCTAGGTAGATTATGTCCACAGTGTTCCCTTTGTCCATTTGGGAGCTTACCCAGTCAAAAAAATGAGATTAAATTAGTCTGGCAGGATTTATTTTTGATAAATCCAAGTTGGCTTCTATTAATCGCTGCATTTTCTTCAAGATGCTTGGACATGGATTTTTTAATAATTTGCTCCCAAATTTTTTCAAGGGATTGATGCCAGACTAAATGGCCTGTAGTTCCCACTTACATCTTTTCTGGGGGGAAAAGACAATGTTGGCCCTTCAGTAGGGTCCTTCCCAGCAGAGGGTTCCTGGGGCGACCACCAGAAAGGCCTGGTGTGGCAGGTCCTCTTTCCTTCCTCAGCAGATTATTTCCAGGAAGGAACGAGATGGAGCAGTGTCAGGAAATCAACGGAGCATCACAAACAGGAAAGAGTATTGTTCGAGGCCAGGAGGTTGCAGGGAAAGGCCTCATCCAGCAGCATTCATAGCCTTCCCTTCAGAAACCCTTAAGTCTGTTCCATCCCTGAGCTGGATCCAGGTTCCGCCAGAGGGATACAGCTTCCTCGGGAGCAACCGTACCTTTAATATGTTGCTTTTGCCATTTGAAAGATGTCAGTGTGGGGGATCTGTGTGTGCTGTTCAGACTGAAAGGACTAATTTCTCCACTAAGGCCGAGAAAAACATAGAAACAGAGCGAGTCAGAAGGGTCTCCCGGGCCATCTAGTCTGACCCCCGACTCCAGCCGGCTCCGCTCACGACATGCCCACCATGTGCATGTCCAGCCTATCCTTGAACACCCTCACCAGTGGGGCCTCAACCACCTCCCGGGGAAGCCCACTCCACACCCTTGGGGTCCTGACTGTCAGGAAGTGCTTCCTGGCATCTAAATTGAACCTTGGTTCCCTGAGCTTTGCTCTGTTGGAGCGCGTCCTGCCTTCCTCTGCAGGGGAGAACAGGTCTCTCCCCACCTCCGTGTGACACCCCCTCACACACCTGTATGTCGCCAACATACCCTTTGAGTCTCCTCCAGGCTGAAGAGGCCCAGTTCCCTCAGTCTCACCTCATACGGCATCCCCTGCAAACCAGCCACCAACCTTGTGGCCCTACGCTGCACTGACTCCAACCTGGCTATATCCTTCCTGTAACAAGGAACTCCTGAAACCCCTTCCAAGAATGGCTCTAGGTTTCCTCCAGGGCCACCCTAAGAGGCCGCCAATGCTCCCTGGAGGAAGGCGAAGTGACGAGCTTAGCAACTGTCCAACGCCGCTGTTTTTGCTCCTTCAGCTCAATAGAAATCTTTCCCCTTTGCTCAGTGTCTTAATATTTCAGTCAGGCTCCTCACGGTGGCTGTGAAGGCTTTAAAAAGACAATCATACGAAATGCAATAAATTGCATACGGCGATCAAAGGCTGCTTTGCTTCTCTGTGGCAGCTGCTACTGCATCAGCAGGGGACCCAGAAACACTCCAGCAGCTGGGCCAGATCTTGGCTGCACCTGGAGGCACTGTGACGATCCACTGCAACCTGACAAAAAGTTATGTGATCTGGTACAAGCTGGACCAGGACCAAAACCTGTGCAAGGTTTCACTCGAAGGAAGGTCTTCCAAAGTGCAGGGCAGTCTGATCCTCCACAACCTGCAGCAGAACGACTCTGGAGAGTATTTCTGTGCTGCACTCATTGCCCAGAAATTCAGGATCCTGCATGGGACTCGGCTTCTCGTGTCTGGTGAGTGGCCTGAGAATGGCTTTTGGCGTGGCTCAGTGAGGCAGGGCAAACGCAAAACTGAAGCCTCATCTCATCCTATGTAATGGCAGAATAAAGCTCAGAACCAAGAACGGATCCAATATAATGTATATATAGAAAAAGAAAAAGCAGAGGGAAGACGGCACTCTGCATAGCCCGACCAGCCAATCCTTTGGAAGTCTTTTAAAAGAGGACACTTTTCTGTTTCCTCTGTGTATGTTCCCAGGATGAGTGCAAACGGCCTGATCCTGGCGCTGGCTAACCATGCTAGCATCCTTGCTGGCTCCTTTGCAGGGTCTTGTTCTGTCTGGTTTTAGTTTCAGGGCCTTAAAAAGTCGCATGCGTGCTGAGGAGAATGGGTACTTCTGGCTTCGTTTTAGTGACTCTGTCCCTCCCCTCACTTTGGGAACGTTCAGACTTTGCAACCAAATATTGATTTCTGCTCTGGACAAAGGTGTTTGTCTTGATCACACTGTGCTCATGTCCCACAGTGATCCCGCGCGACTTGCTGGGCCTCACACAAAGCCGAGTCCGTGTTGCTCCGGACAGAGCCAGGGGGATGGGTGGGTTGCAGGTCTGCCGAAGGATTCGCGGTGACCCTCCCAATGCTCTTCCAGGAGCTTCTCGCCCGCATCTCTCCACCCTCCTGCCTTCGCCCTCGGAGGGGGCTCGGCCCAACGGCAGCATCTCCATGCTCTGCATCGCCTCCGGTGCCGATCCGGCTCAGAATGAGACTTTTTGGAACACAGGCTGGAAGGATGTGCCCATGACAGATGGCAGTTTCAAACTGATTCCTTCAGGGAGGTGGACCCAGGCCGTGCCTTTGGATTGTTCCGACCGGGGAGAGAGGAACACGAGACAGACAGGTCAGCGGGCTGGAGATGTGTCCCTCTCCCCACATTAAACCTGGCCGAATGAGAGGCGCCCCTAAGCTGGGCAGAGAGGGTGGGGCGGGGAGACCCCTGGGCTCCTGCAGTCGGCCAGCCGCACCCAGAAGCAGGGCACCCCCGTGGGGGCTTTCAGCCCCATCAGCCCCTTGCGCCTGCCATGACGTCGCCGGCCTCGCAGCGTCCTCTCGGCCCAGCGCCAAACGGGCCCTCTGCTGGGCTGCTGACCAATGTCCCTCTTCCCCTTGCACCCTTGACAGGGGGCTGCTTCCGGGTGCTGTATGTTGGGGTGCCCTTCCTCGCCCTCCTCCTCCTGGGGCAAGCCCTGGCCCTGCTGCTCAGGAAGCGTCTCTCTGGAGGTGAGCTTTCTGTCCAAGTTGTCTTTCACCCAGTCCCTGTCCAGGGAGTGAAGCCGCTCAGCCCCTGGTCTCGTCTTGCTTTTGTTCTCACAGGGAATCTGGGGAAACCGGCCACTGGAAGATGCGTGAGGGAGATTCCCGAGGTAAGGGGATGCCGCATGGGGGTCTTCCAGAAAGTTCTGCCCTGCCTTGTTCTGTAGGCCGCCTTGGAGAAGCCCATCCTCCCTCCAGCCAAACGGTTCCAAACTCTGGATGCCCTTGCAGGGGCTTGGGAGCAGTTCAGCTCAGGGTTCAAAAGGGCCCAGCACAGAATCCAAACAGTGCAAACCAGCCACACCACGCAACTGCTGGCAACTCTCATCGATGCTGCCTTTGCTTGAAGCAACAGAAAAAATGCAGCGAACGGGATGCAGACTTCTCAGTAGGTTGGGAAGCTGAACCATGAGGGCAGGGCCCTTGGTGCTTTTGGGCTGGAAAGCCCCTCAGTTCCCAGCAGGCAGCAGCGCCCATGCCTGGTGGCCAGGGTCAGGCAGAGCAGGCGGCCTCTCTTCCTGCCCCCACGTGCGTAGGGCGGGCCTGAGCTGTTTCCTTTCTCTGTTGCAGACGGAGTATGCAGAGCTCCCTTGCAGGAAATGAAAAGCGCCTGAAAGCTCTGCAGAAGGAAAGGCACAGAGAAGGAGAGCAAATGCCCGAGGAAGAGCTTTTCACTGCCCAAATGTGGAGGCTTGCAGTAAACCTGACTTTTCCTAGGTGGACCTGCCCCATGTCCTCGCTCTCGCGCGTCCGCCAGTGGCCGCACTGAACCCACCCAGGTCCTGCGTGGGGGGCGGAGGCGGGGGGGGGGCAGGCAGCAGCCTCTCTCTGGGGAGCCCTTGTTGATCGCAGGAACCGTCAGGCCAGGTGGCGGCACGGTGCTTGGATCCTCAGCCTGCCGTTCTCTCCCCCCCCCCCCCCCCCCCGCCAGCTCTTGGAGGAAATTCCTGCGGCGCAAAGCAAATGCCTTCCTGTTTTTTGCAAGGGGAGGGAAATGAGCTCACCGGTTGGCTTTCTTCTGGCTGGACAGACCCTGGCAGGGTGGGGGAAGGGGAGCCCAGCAGCCCCGTTCGCAAGGGAAGCTGCGGTGCTGCTAGAAGGTGTCTCTGGGGCCCGGCTGGACGGAAGGCAGGAGTGGCGGGATGCGGAATGTTGCATCTCCGGTGGAATTTTGGCTCTGCGCAGTGAGAGCATCTGCACACAAGTCATGAGAGGGCTTTGAGCTGCAGAAAAATCAAATGTGGGCAGGCGCCAGCTGGGTGGGAAGCAGGCATTGATTTCTTAAGTGGCCTGAAGAAAAGCAGGACGTGTCGGCACCTGCAGGAAGGCAACCCGGGCAGAGAGACCCCTGCTGGGCCGGCTGGCGCCCCGACCCTCCCTCTGTGCAGCGGGCTTCCTCCCCCATGCGTGGGCTTGGGCGGCTCTTGGCCCACAGCCTGTGTGCGGGTGGTGGCTGGGCGAGGGGTCGTGGAGAGCCCCCCGGCAGGAGACACCTCCTCAGAAGGAAGCCTCCCCCAGCAAGCAGCGCCAGAGGGAGCCCGTGTCCCTCCTGGGCGCAAGCTCAGCGGCCAGGCGCTGCATTTGCCAGTCTGCCTTCGCCGGCTGCCCCAGGGAGCGAGGGCTTTGGAGATGGGGGGTGCGCCCAAGCCCTGCCAGCGTTTCGGGCACCGTGGGGCACCTCCGCGGTGGGGCTCAGAGCCAGTCCTGCGTGCCCACTGGGCTGAGCATGGCGGCGGCTGTCCCGGCTGATCCTGGGGTGAAGGCACGCTTTCTGCGGCCTGGGGGGCTCTTGACTGGGCACTAAGCCCCCTGCATCAGATCACCCCTCCCAGCCACGAAACTCCCTGGGTGACTTTGGGCCAGTCATGGACTCTCAGCCTGACCTACCCCACAAGGTTGTTGTAAAATGGAGAGGAGGAGGAGGAGCATCTTGCAAGCTGCTTGGGTTCCTTGGCTTCCTTTTGCGAAGAAGCCGGGCAGCTGAGGCAGCGCCAGCCATTCTATGAACCACTTCCAGGCGCTCTGCTCAAAAAGGAGCTTCGCTGGGGCAGGAGCCCACATGTACCAGCGTCTTTGCCCGCGTTCGTAGAAGAGATTGTATTTCCCCCTCCACAGAGGCAGATGCCCAAGGCTGCTCGCTACCCGGACGTGCACTGAGCCAGCGCTTGCGGTCTTCCAGCCAGCCCCTCTAGGACAGCTGCCCCGGCACCGGCCGGGCGGGAACTGGACGGCGGCCCTCCTCTGGCCAGACGTGGAGCCGCCTGCAGATCAGGACCGCGGAGAGCTCCTCGCTCTACCGGCTGGCAGATCTGGCCGGGCCGGGCCGGGCGGGCGCTGCTGGAGGAGCAGGCGAAAAGGGCCGTGCCGGGCCAGGGCTGGCCTGGGGGAAGCCAAATGCCAGGAGGCGCCGGAAGGGCTCGGCTTTGCCTCCTGGGCTCTGGGCCTGGCCTTCCTGTGGCCGCTGGCTTGCCCCAGTGAGATGCAAGATGGCGCTTGCCGGGCTGCCGCAGGCGTGTCGCTCGCTGCAATGAGTGCAAGCCGCATGCTGGGGGAGAAAGGGCCAAGAGCAGCCCTCTGCACGCGGGCAGGGCCAGGCGGCTGGGTCAGCAGCAAAGCTGGGCTCACGTGCTTTGCCCGCTGCACTTTGGCTTCCCCGTCCCAGCGCTCTCTGGCTTTTTCAATGGGAGCCTCCTCTTGTGCTGTTCTGGTGCCCCTGGCGATGCCTCTCCTCACTCGAGCCCTGGGAAGCGAAGGCGTGAGCAGGCGCTGTGGGAAGACTGTGGCACATGGGGTGCCCGCCACGTGCTGGAAATGTATCCATCCTGGGCATCGCTAGCTGAGGCAGCTCTCGGCAGCGGGAGTGAGAGGAGGAAGGCAGCTGGGCCCAGACCTGCCCATGACCTGACGCAACAGGAGGCCACACCTGGCAGGGCAGAAAGTCAGCGGGCCCATTTTGCAGATCCGGAGAGGAAACCGGCAGCTTGCGACTGAGACCGGCAGTGTCCACCTCTGCAGGCTCAGGCGACCGCAGGCTCCTCGGAGGCCTGCAGCTGACGCCACTGCTGCGGCAGACTTGGTAAACAGCAAACTTCCTCCTCACTCAGCCTTTCTACTCTTTGGGTTTGGGTTGTATTGTCCTTCCCACCCCTTTTTCCTGTAAATTTGCCACAACAGGAAGCTTTTTGAAAGCTTCTGCCACTTGCTTGCGTACTTGCAAAACCTCAGGTGCACACGTCTTCTCCGCTCTACCAGCCATACCACAAACTGGTCTTCCGAAAACTGCCCTGGGGGCAGGGGAGTTGTGTTCATGTCCCCACAAGCACACCAATCCTGCTGGCCCCACCGAATGCAGGGCAGGAGGGGTGCGTGGGCACCATGGAGGGGCTCCGAGCGATCCAGATTTAGGGCTGAGCAGCAGCCTCTGCTGTTTCCAGGCCTTTCGTTTTCTGAGTGAGTCCTCCTTCTCTTTGTCAGCTGCTCCGGCTCCCTCCCTGAGCTCAGCCACTGCATGAAGCCGCTCTCACCGTTCCGACTTCTCCATCCAGTCAGGAGACCTTTCCCACACATGCTCCCTGGGGGTTTCCTGTTTTCCACCTCTTTCTAGCCTCTGTTATTCTGCCCCAACACCTAATCTGTGGTGGCTTTGGAAGGCTTCAGCTCGCCCTCTGCCGCCTTGCTCACTTCCCCTGCCATTTTTGGTCATGAAATCAACTTTGTGTGTGCTTTGCTCACCGATTTCTTTGAATTCTTTTTTTTTAACGGTGCATTTATATGCTGCTTCTGTTCTTTGCGTAAAAGCTCAGTGGTCATGTTCTTGTTGTCGGGTAATGTATTCTCAAAGAAGGGATCCAACATGGTGGGCCTGTCGCGAGTGGAGCTGGCTGGAGCTGGGGTCAGACTAGATGGCCCGGGAGGCCCCTTCTGACTCGCTCTGTTTCTATGTTTCTGTGCCCTCCCTCACACAAAATTTAACTCTGGAACTCACTGCCACAAGATATCATGACGGCCACCACTTTGGGTGACTTTAAAAGGGGAACGGACACATTTATGGGGAGAAAGTTAGCAGTGGCCGTTTGTGCTCAGGGCCACCTGTGTGTCAGATGACACATGCCTGGGTCCGCTCACCCTCGCTGCCAGGGGCGGGTGGGGGGGGGGAGATGCATTTGTGGTTCTCCCCAGACCACACGTTGATCACTGTGTGAACAAACTGCAGGCGAACCTTTGGCCTTATCCAAGATGGCTTGTTTTGTGCTCTCGTCTGTCTCGTATTTTTTCTGAAACCTGCACAGGGTCTGCCTCCTGGATAAACCCACCTGCTTGTGTCATTTTTATTGGGCTATTTTTCATTCCAGGTAACTAGACCTACATTTCTTCTCCCCCCCCCCCCCCCCCCCGCCCACAGTGGGCTTCCTTTGATTTGCAAGTTGTCATCTTTTGGGAATGGGAAATTTCAACTTCTTTTCTCTGATCCTGAACCTGAATGCTCAAACCTGCTTGCAGTCCCAGGGCTCCAGTGGAAGGCCTCCCGCCGACCATTCTTCCCTGGCATTCTTCCCATTTTTAGCCCTGCAGTCACATCCTTTCTCCTGGACCACAAGTTTCCCGCGCCAGTTTCTGCCTCCCTTCCTCACCTGTGCCTTTGAAAAGCAAACTTGAGGGTTTCCTCCAGGGCTGGAAAGGCCGTGGAATGGAACTCCTACAGGAACAGCAATCTTTACATTTTCGTCGTTTATTTCTAGACCTCTCTGGGCAGGTCATAACAATCCATAAAACACAGTACGATAAAAATGTTAAAGTAATGCAATGTACGTTGTTTTTTTAATTAGCAGCACTTTTGGTACAACGGATCTGTTAAAACCATGCAATTCAGTCCCGTCGTGGTCAGAACAGACCCACTCACTCAATGGATTCCAGGTTTCAGTGCCCGGGTGCCTTGCTTGCTCCCTTCACGCAGATGTGGGGGCCTGGAGGGGGGGGTCATAGCGCCATGCAAGCCTCCTCCGGAAGCCTCCTTTGTGTCCAGTTTGGCACAGTGGAGGGTTTATCCTTTGCACAGCAAAGCCCAGGGCTTCAGCCAGCGCCCGAGCCCCGTGCTGGCGGCAGGAAGGACCCCTTGCGGCCGGCGGGGCTCTCTGCACCGGCACAGGAGCTGCTGCCCCTCGCCCATCTCCTGCACGTGCCCTGCCCTGACCTTCACCCCTAGGATGGCCCCGGAGGCGTCCAGCCCCTCTTGGGCAGCTTCAAACGATCAAGGTAGCTGCAGTGTGCCTGTTTTCACAGAGTCCGCTGACCCTCTGTCGATCAGTGCGTAAATGAAGAGGCAGCCTTGAGCCAGACGGGAGCAAGGGAGCGCTTTCGTCCAGGGGTTTTGCTTGTGCCCTTTGACCTGTTTTCATTTTTGAGTGTTACTCATCCTCTCTGAGTATGCGTCTGCTTCGCTTTCTGCGTTGCCGTTCCGTTTCAGAAAAATTGAACGGTTATGACCTGACCATCACATTTGGCATTTTTCTGTTGTTTTTGCTTTCTGGGAGCCTTCTTTTTACTTCTCTTTACTCTTCCATATGGACCTCCTACATGATTAATGTTTTCATTTTGATTTTTCCCTCTGTTTGACACTACTCATTCAAGTGTTTTAACACAGTCTGTTGTTGCTTAGTCGCAAAGTCGTGCCCAACCCTGTTCCATAGTTTATCCCTTACAAATTCATTTCATTTACTTTCTATTCAGCTATTTTGTTTTATACTTATTTATCTGTATATCGTTCTTCATAAAGATTTAGCCTACGGCAGTTTAGAAGATAAATTTATTTATTTATTTATTTAAAAGTTTCTATGCCGCCCCATTCGCCGAAGCCTCGGGGCGGCTTACAAAACATCAGTTAAAATATAAAACACTAAAAATATAAAACACATTAACATTATAAAATAAGTCGCCCTGGCCGTCATTTTGAATGACTTCAAGTCGTTTTGAAGTCAAAACCATGTGAAAATGTTTAATAAGGATTGCAATCTTATATATGTTGAGATGGGGGGAAAGTCCTACAATTCATTCATTAATTCATTAGATTTATAGCCCACTTTTCTTAGAATGAACTCAAAGCAGCTTACATCATTCTCTTCCTGCTGCTCTCCAGCTTATCCCCATAACAACAGCCCTGTAAGGTAGGCAGGGCTGAGAGTTTGCAACTAGCCCAAAGTCACCCAGTTGGCTCTCCATGGCTGACCCGAGTCCCAGCCCTGCACTCTTAACCCCTATGCTCTCCCTCAGTTAAAATAAATATAGATATTTATTCATAATTGCTTAATGCATAGGCCTGCCCAAAGAATAAACCATAAGGATGGATTAGGTGCAAACATGTGTTTTTAAAGAGATTGCCCATAAATCATGTGATTTATAGCCTGGAGACAGTCCTTGGTAGATGGAGTTGTGCAGGGATTGTTCAGGGTGCAATCCTATGTATGTTTAGACAGAAAAGAATCCTGCCATTTTCAGCATTTTCCCTGTCTGACTGTGTGCAGAATCACGCCTTTAACTGCCAGATTTATAGGCATGGAAAGAATATGAGGATACCTGTGAAGTACATCTCAAATATATAATGACATATTTGGAAACACGTACTGTAAATCTCTGTATTGCTGCTAGGTTTTGTTTTAATTCTTATATATACCGTAGTTTTAAACCTTTATATTCTACGATAATGCATTGCATTTTATGCTTTTAAGGGCTGCGACCTACCCAAAGAGCTTGGGTTACTGGCTATTCTAGAAATGCAGACGCAGGGAAGGAATGTTCGGTTGCTTATTTCTGCAAATAAAATAAGGCCGGTCATGGACCATTGATTCTCTGGAATAGATAAAACCGATGGACAGCTTACAGGCAGGGAAAAGACGGACACCGGCGCGCCCGGACCCGCTCTGCCCCCCTGCCCAGGAATGGGGAGGGGGGCTCGTTGAACCAAAAAAGGACTACCCCGCCCAGCACGGCCGCCCGCCCGCTGGGACTCGTGGTCCATCCTCCTGCCCAAACACGCCCGCTCGGGACCTCTGCGCGGCGCCAGGGCGCGTTTCCCAGCCCCGCCGCGCCGCGCTTTCCAACCCCTGCCGCGCTTTGCGCGCCGTGGCGACGCAGCGGCCGCCAGGCGGAGGCGGCGCTGCGCCCGAGCGCCCCCAAGGCCGCCCCCCGCCCC
>NW_025336182.1:2900226-2973356 GCF_004798865.1 Varanus komodoensis
GGGGGCGGCCGTGTTCTTCGGCGGCGCCTCGGTCGCCTTCGGACCGGCGCTGGCGCTCTGCCTGCTCACCGTGGCCGGGGCCCCGCTGCGCGTCCGCGTCCTCGCGGCTGGGTCAGCCCCGGGGGGCGCGGGGGGCACGCCTGCGCGGGCCGGGCCGGCAGCCCTGGACAGGCCCCGGCCCGCGGGAGGCTGCGGCCGATGGGGACTGTAGTCAGGGGGAGGCCGTGCGGGCCGGGACTGATGCAGCGCCTGCGGGGGCGGGGGGCGCCCGTCCTGCGCCCGCGGCCCTCTGCGGCCCGGGAACGCGGAAGCCCGGCGCGCAGGTGTGGCTGCCGCCGGGGGGAGACGCTGGCGCCGGGCGCCGTCTCTCCGCGCCTCTGCGTCTGCCTGCAGAGAAGCGTGTGGCGCGGCTTGCGCTGGCCCACCTCCTGCGGGGCCGCGCGGGGCCGCGCGCCATCCGGAGCCTGTCCGGGGGCGCCAAGGACGCGTGCGGCTCCGGGCCCCGGCAGTCCGGGCACAGCCCTGCTCGGAGCGGCCCCGGGCGGCCGCGGCGCTCGAGCCCCGGAGAGCCCGGTGCGGAAGGGGCAGCCGGCCCGCAGGGCGAGGGCGCGGGCGCGGGGGGCGCCTGCACCGCTGCGGCGCGGCTTGTGCCTCGCTCTCCGCCGTTCCGCAGGGCCTCCTTCGGGCTGCTCTCCCTCCCGCTGGCGTCCTCCGTTTGGTGTGTCTCCGTCCGCCTGAGCCTCCCGATGTTCGGGGCCGCCCTGTCGGTCCTGCTGCAGGAGGCCCTCCGCTTCGGCTACTCAAGCTGCTCAAGTAAGGGCGCCCTTCCTGGCGGGGTGCGGCCTGGCTGCGCAGGCATGGTCTTTCGGAGTAGTTGGGGGGCGTGCACGGGCCCCCCGGGTTTCCTTTCGTTGCAGCTGTGATAGTTCCCACAGGCCGTATTCTGAAGGTGCGCGGCGTGGGGGTCAAAACAGGTGGAAAACCTTGTCCCCAGGACTCTTTGCTAAGGCTTGCATCGTGTGCAGAAGACCCGCTGTTTGATCAGAGTTTAAACTGTAGTATAACGTCAGCTGCACGTTTTGTGTCTAACATACTGAATGTGAGGGGAACAAATCTTGAAGGAGAACCCTGGACCCTTTCAGGAAGAAAGGTTTACAGTTTGGAGTGATAAAATGTACTTACTCTAGCCAGATAGTTCAAATTTATGTACTCCGTGAGATTTGGGTTTGTGTTACATTTAGGTAAATAAAGCCTTTTAACAGATATTTAGTATCTTTAAAAAAGTTTTGTGGAGGTCTGATGTCTATGGACAAATACAGAAATCTGGATCTGATAGCTCAGCTGCTGTGGTTCAGGTGTGCCGAGCCACAGGCAAATACTTGCAGGATAGTGGTTTAAGAAAAACATTTGGGGGCAGAGGATTATCTCATATGGTTATGATTTTGAGGCCAAGAATTAAATCTGCCATGAATATGGGAGGGGGTTAATTGTTCTGAGAACTGTATACATTTTTTCCTAAGTGACTAGTCCTCATGGATATAAGAAGGAAGTACAAGATGTCATTGGCCAGGGACACCCATCAGCCAGCTGGTGAAGGTTCTGTGTTCCGCTCTCATGGGAGCCTTTAACGACTAGCATTTGCTGGCTGAACCAGAGGGCTGAGAAGAGTAAAAGCAGAGCTGGCAGTGGGGAAGCATGTCCGTACGGTGGACGGCTTGAAATGTGGCCGGGGACTTCGAGGGGCGCCTGCCAGGAGGGCTTTCTCTGCTCTTTGCATGGATCATGCAGCCCTTTACAAATAACACCCTCTTTTCTGGCACCGGCGGCCAATTTCTTGCTTGTTTTACATCCAGGAAAGCTGACAGAGGCCTGGGGACCATCAGGGAAGATGGGAGGTCTCCCATCTCCAGCAGGCAGATGGCGTATGGTGAGCGAGCCCCCAGCTGCTTCCTATCGCAGCTTCCCCTTCCAGGAGAACAGCCATTCCCACAGAAAGTGGCCACGCGTTGACCTTCTAGCCGCCTCTCAAGAGCCAAGCCCCACTTACTGGCCTGACGCAGCCCCTTTTGGCTTTTGAATGGCTGCTGCCCGCAACCCACAAAGCTAAAGAGGAAGTCTGTCACAATTCCGAATTTTGTTGCCTTTCCTGCTGGGACTGGTTTGCACAATCACTCTGCCGAGCGGCTGTGCGGAAGAGGCAGCGTGTGGCGAGCCTGCTGAGGCCGGGCTTTGTCTCCAGCTCTGCCTCCTGGAGTGTCGGGTCTCTGCTTTGGCGTCATCGGTGGCGTCTTCTCGGTGATCAACATTCCCGCAGATTCCATTGGGCCGGGCACCGTGGGGATCCACAGGGATTCTCCTCATTACTTCATCACGTCAGGTAAGAGCTCCTCTGGCACAGGTGTATCATCTGGCATCTCTGGACAGAGACGGCTGGCTGGCCCCGTGCCAGGGAGTCCCACGCTCCATCATCACAAGTCCCTAGGAGGAGCCATGCTGCCTTCCCTGGACCCGCCCCCATTCCAGGCACCAGGCATTCCATGGGCCTCCGACATGCGGGAAGGCTGGCGCGCCCTCCAGAGGCCCAGTGAGGGGGCGGTGAGCATAAACAATTTGGAATCTGGCCCTGGGGGTGAAAGAGGCTGGACGTGCACACCTGCAAAGTAACCCCTGGAACGGCTGGCCCTCCGTGGCATGACGTCCGGGCGCCTTCTCATTCCAGCCTTCCTCGCCGTGGCGTTCGTTTTCCTGCACACGTTCTGGGGTACGATTTTCTTTGATGCCGGCGAGAAGACGCGCTACTGGAGGCTGGCGCTGGTGGTCGCCGGTCACCTGGTCTCGTCGGGGCTGGTGAGTGGCCAAGCATGCCGTACCGCTCGCCTGCTTCCACCGCAGACCCTGAGCGCCACTTGGGGCGCGGGGGTCGATCAATGGTTGGGGTGCTCTTCCTGAGCGACTCAAGCATGGGCTCCTCCGTGTACTGTGGAAGCCTTTCCGGGCCCTGTGGGAAGGCACACCCAGCGCCTCCCTCCAAGGCGGGATAATCTCTGTTCAGACAACACAGGGCAATTTCTTGGGGTTCCCCGTGGTCACAGAGGGAGAGAATGAGGTGCTGATACCTTAAATTGCAGCAGATTAAGAATTGCACTATGGGGGGGGTGATTTGCCTCCTCAATCTAGACAAGAAGAACATGCAAAATGTAGGTAAACATAGAGTCTGTCAACTGTAAAGCAGGGGAGCAAATTCTGCCCCCCTGGGCCCGGTTTCTACCCCTGGGGCCAAACCGCTCCCCACCACTGCTGGAGCAGCTGCTGGACTGGCAGTCTGCAGATGCACAGCAACAGTGCGTTCCTTTTCATTTCTTGTGTGAAACGGAATGAAGCTCCAGGGAGGCACATTTGTCAGCGTCCCTCCGAGCGAGCGAGCGAGCAAGATCGGCCCCCAGCCCAGCCTCGTCAGCAGGCGGGTGGGCGAGCCGGGGCATCCGCTTCCCTGAAGGCACACGGCCCGAGGTTCGGGCTGATGGGTGGGCAGCTCAGACATATCCGGGTGCTTCGTGGGCACCGATGCAGCTTTTTGGGAAGGGAGCCGTGTCTGCCGGAGGTTGGGTCGGTCGGCTCTGCCCCGCCTCCCCTCACGCCTGATCCCTTGTCCTCTCAAGGCAGGGGCGGGGGTCCTTCTCGGACGGAGAGTCACGCGAAGCCCCTCTGGCCTCTCAGAACAGCAGGAGATTATCCGCTCCCACTCGCCAGTCGCCATGGAGATAAATCGAGGTCTACTTTGCAGAGGAGGCTTTGAGTGTGCTGCTGCAAAGGCTTCTGGGAGAGGGGGTGCGGGCGACGGCGGCCTCCTCGGCAGAGTTCTGAAGCCCCTTCTCGTTCTGTTTCCCCACCGCCCTCTCTAGACGTTCCTGAACCCGTGCTGCGGAGCAAGCCTCGTCCCTCATCACGCTCCCCACGGGTGCCTGGGCCTTCTCCACCGCCGGAGGCTCCCTGCGGAGCCTCGTCGCCTGCCTTTCCTGTGAGGCTCGTGGTCCCTGCGAGGCTTGTGGGCTGGGAGAGTGCAGAGCTGGGCGGGCAGGCCGAGACAGCCCCCGAATTGCGCCTCGCGTCCCGCATCCACAGGGAGGAGCAGAATAGCTTGCTTGCTACCTAAGCGAACCAGCCGGCAGTTTTATGCCTTGGCTTCAGCTTTCATTTCCCAAAAACAAAAGCTTTCTAGTGCAGAAAAGGCACAGCAGAAGCCAAGGATCTTCGTTTCGTTTCATTTAGGAAGGTGCCTATTACTGAGCCGGGTTCTTGGCTCACCGTCCGCACTGACTGGCAGCTGCGGCTCCCCTGGATTGCGGGCAAGAGGTTCCCAAACCCCCCTCTTGCAGCCTGGCCCCGTGAGGCCGTGGGCTCCAGGAAGCCGGTGTAGCACCGGCATTTTGCACAGCTCTGTCCACACAGAGACGAACGCGGTGCCCGCCTCGTGGGCGGCGTGGGTGGGGTGGACCTCGCGGCATCATCTGGGTGGCTGATGGTCTTCCTCCTGGGGGCCTGCTGCCCTCTTGCAGGCCGACGGAAGGAGGGTGACCGCGTCGTGCTGTGCCCTACGCTGCAAGTCCCCGTGGAGGACTGAGGCGCCCTCTGGCCTCCCGGAAGCAGGATGCTTCTACGGGAGGGCCGTTGCCCGGATGCCCACTGCTCCGCAGCTGCGAACGGCACGCTCTGCACTTGTGCCCTCTGTGCTCCTCGCCTGGCAAGAGCGGTCTTTGGACTGGCCTGCCCCGTCTCGCCCGGGGGCACCCTGGGGCTCAGGGAATTCTGCTTGTCTCTGGTGCGTGAGGTTCAGGGTCCCCCCACCCCCATCTGTTCCCGAAGATGGACATGTTGGTTAACCTCGAGCATTTCACTGCCCGCCTACGTCCGGGGCCTCCGCTCGCTGCATCTGCAGACTTTTGGTCTCGATCGAAGAAATTTCCAGTTGCTGTGCCCAGGCAAGGGGCCGGGCCCTGGCTGGCCGCTTGTGGGGCTCAGAGGAGGAGCTCACCATGGCCAAGCGCCTTCTCCCCTGGGCGCCCGCTGCCCCTCGTCTCTTCTGCTCGAGCGGGAGCTGCTCTGTGCTTTGCGGGCCTGGGTTTGGCCCTGGGGCAGCTTGCTGCTGGCCCTCCTCTAGAGCGGCCCAGCCCCGTTGGGTTCCGCTTTCCCAGCTGGGGCGCTCCAGTCTCGGGCAGACTGCAGGGATGGTGGAACGATCCAGTTCTGGCAGCGAAAGGCTAGAAAGGGGGTGTCCTGTCATTGTGAAAGAGCCCTTCCTAAGCGCATATATGTTTATTACGGTCCAGCCCTCACCATGGAGATGTTAGCTGAGGCTGATGGGAGTTGCAGTCCAATAACAGCTGGAGGGCTGCAAGTTGGGCCAAAGATGGGGCGATTGTCCAGGCACGTTCTGGAGGGGCGGCCTGGGGCGGGTGTCCATGTTTGCTGCTCTGCCCTTTCAGAATGGAACTCGGGTGAGCTGGCAGAGTCCTTGTGTGCGTGTTTTGCAGTCTGGTTTGGGCCCCGGAGCAAAGGGATCTCATGCAAAGAGGGCTCTGGGTCAAGGCACTGGTTCTGCTCATGTGCCCTCAGGGACGTGGGCCTCGGGCATCCCCGCCTTGCAGACCCCACAGCCTCTGCTACAGAGAGGCCGGGGTTAAATGTGCATTTCCTTCCCCCTGACCAGAGGCCGTTGCTCTATTTTTGGCCAAGAACGCAGCCAGTCCAGAGCCGGTACTGGTGGAGCTTTCACCCTGGCGCAAGCACAGCATTCCACACCTGCAGGCCAGCCGGTGTGGAATTTGGCGGCACCCTTGAAATAGCTCCTGCTCTGCTAAAGGGAGAGGCAGTGGGTTCTTCATTGCGAGAGACCCACGGAACTGCTGGGCTTCTCAAAGGCAGCACTGCATTCCCCTTCCTGGTATTCTGGGGACCAGTAATATGAAAACGCAAGGCACGAGGGCCCCAGGGTGGAGAAAGCGGGTGTCACCAGCTTTTTTTAATCTTTTAAGGGATCTGCTAGGGAGAAGAGGCACCCACTGCTTGGGTGGGTGGGTTTGGAGGGAGGCTGGTCTTCAGAGGGGTTGCTGAAAGACCTCCAAGAGGCCCAGCTGAGCTGAGGAGCCCTGAAACGTGCCCCGTGGCACAAACCTCAGGCGCCCAGAGCGCAACTCAGCAACATCGTGTGGCTCAGCCTGCCTCAACCCGCGTCTTTTCCTTAACCGATCCTCACCGTGGGTTTTTCTATCTCATTCCAGACAGGCAAAAACGACACAGTCACTGGGGCAAAAAACGGACTTTATTTCTTCGGTGGCGGTTTGACTCTTCCCAGCATTCCTAAGACACTCGAGGGGTTTTCTGATGGCAATAATCAGATTCTTGGGTGCTGCGTGGCGGGGGTGGGCGGCCCAAGTCTTGGGGCGAGGTGGGTTGGAAAAGGCCGTCCACACGGGCTCTGCTCTGGCTGCTCCTCACATGCTGACTCTGCAAGGAAAAGTCACGGTGGCCAACTCTTCCGTGGAAATAAGGAAATCTTCTGCCCAATAAGCTTCCAGATCCGTAAAATTCTTCTTGGGATTGTCAGTGTTGAGGTCGAGCAAGTTGCTTCCTGCAGCGCAGGAGTCTGTGTTGGGGGCGGGGGGGGGGGGGGCTGTCCACCCTGAATTTTTGCCCCAGTGCAGAGACTTTCCTGTCCGCCTTTTCTTAATGAGGCAGAGCGGAGGTGGCAGAGATGGGTTGCCAGTGCCGGTTGCCGGAGACCACCAAGAAGCTCCTGGAGGGCGGTTCAGAGCCTCTTCTCGCGGACCCACGAGCAGGTCCCTGCGATTCTTACGCTGCAGCCCAGGAAGGAGGGGGAAAGTGTTGGAGAGCTGTCGTGCATGGCAAGCAGGCCTCTTAATCTGCAATGGCTCGCCGGGAGGAAGCTGTAAACACAACCCCCTTCTGCTCTTGCATCCGTTTCTCTCTGGCTCGGAAAGAAGGAGACAAAAATCAGGCTGGCATAGGCCGGTTTTTTCCTTTCTTCTTCTGCAATTGGTTTTATTGGATTTCAATGTACTGTTTTATCATTTCCATCAAGTGTTACTGTGGCTGTGAGCCTGCTGAACTACCCAAGTTTTTGCTAGAAAGGAGGGGTACACATCAAAGGAAGTTGCACAGGTTGGCCTCGCGACGCAGTTATCCAGGGGATACCTCCTGCAGGTAGAAGAGAACGGCTTGGCCTTCCGTGTCTGCCTGCACCTCACCGTATTCGCTTCGCCACAATCCATCCGGCGAGGAAGATGCTCAGGCAACCCAAGAGCACCCCAAATATGATGGCAGCGATCTCACCTGGAAGGAGAGGGAAGGAAGGAGAGGGAGCTCGAGTCTGGCAGAAGTGATGGGGGAAAGGAAGTGCTCCCATGTTAGAACTGGGAGGAATGTCCCTTCCTCACTGAGGACTAGTACAGTGAAGAGTCTGAGCTGTGAGCCAGGAAGCCCCCAACTGTGGATACTCTTCGTTGGGAAGCCACTGTTCTGGGCTTTGAAATCTCTGGGTGTCCTGAGATTTGAGTCTGTGTGTTTTCTAAAATGCCTTTGTGCACTTCCTTGGAAATCTGAGAAGACAGAAGCTGCTATTCCTGCTCATTACCTGTCTCTCCCCCTCCCCTGTCCCCAGCTACTTCTCTCCTAGGTATTCTCTGCTTGGCTTCCCCAGGGGGGGAGGCTGAATATTTAGTCATTTATTTATTTTTCGATTTAGATCCTGCCTTTTTCCTACAAAGGCAGCTTACATCATTCTCCTCCTCCATCTTATCCCCACAACAACAACCCTGTGAGGTAGGCTGGGCTGAGATAGCCCCATTTGTGTTTTCCCAGCCCGTGTCTTCAAGACATCTCCAAGCTTGGCTGCTTTGCATTCCCCCCCACTGACTGCCCCCAGGATGTCGGGGCGGGGGGAGGTTTCTTGGGCAGGCTGTTCTGTATTTTTGAACATTTGAATGCATGTGTACACAGATTCCCCCCGCACCAAAAAAAAATATCTGTGGACCAAACGTCGTTCTGTGAGGCTTTTCTCCGCAGCCACTGCCATCACCAGCCAGCCTTCATCCTGGCAGCCTCTTCCCTCCACCCTGTGATATCCCCCATGGAAACCCTTGCGCACAACCCCGTATACCTGCAGAATATCCCGAAGGCCCTGTAAGGCAAAGGAGAAAGTACACTGAGAAGCGAGTTCTCGCACCGAGGGCCAGCCCTACAGCCAGGTCCCTGCCGGGGGACCAAGCGGTCGCACAGCATTGCCTAGCTAATTAATCTGCCGGGTTATTACGGCTTTTTAGCAATACCTGGATGCAGTAAAGAGCTCCTTATTGGGCAGCAGACTAATTTTTAAAAAGATGACACTGGATTACGGAACATGCATTGGTAAGTGCGCATGCATCTCTCCATCGGATGCCCTGAGGAATGCCTCTCCCTGTGTCCTTGAAGAAGCATTCTGCTTTCTCTGCAGGAGAGGATGCCCCTTGCCCAGCCGGGGATAGATACCGGGGGGCGGCATTTTTCACGCCCTCCCTCTCCCAGAACGGAATGGGAGCATTGAGGGCGGCCCGCTAGGCCGCTGGGGCCGATTCCGCGCTCCGTGCACAGCCCTGCACACGAGCCTGGGGCAAAGCCTCCCTTTCGGGATCGCGGGTGGCTTCTGCTTGCTCATGAGCACCTGCCCGCTCGGAGTGCCCGTTCCCTCCTGGCACCCCGAGCCCAGGCACGCTCGGGGGTGTTCACACGCCTGCCCAGCTCAGCAGCTTGCTTCCAGGCGAGGACGCTCGGTGTCCACGGGGCACCTGCCGTGACACCGCCGACGCCCCTCTTTTGGGGACCGACGGGGAGCGCGTCCGCTTACCCCCGGTCCGGGTTCCTGACCTGCCGCTGTGGGTGGGCCAGGCCACTTCTGCCCAGCAGGGGGCACTGCGCCCACACCTGTCCGCTGGCTACCTGGCAGGTGGCCGCCTGCCTCCCGGACAGCTCCCCGCGAGGAGCATCAGCAGGTGGGGCCGCCGGGGTCATCTGAGGGGGGTGCGCGTGGGTCGAGCTTCGCTGCCCTGTGGCACGTTGGGGGTTGCGCGGGGGAGTGGGGCGTGTGCATAGTCGCTGGGGGGCGCAGCGCGCCCCTTCGGGGCTCGGGGGGCCCCGACACCGCGCATCGCCTCCTGCTAGCGCCACTGAGCCGGGGGGCTTGCTCCGTGGGGCCACCGGCACCCTCCCACGGACCTGTCGGGGGCTCACCGGCAGGGAAGGAGGCCAACACCGTGCGCTGGTTCAGGGGCTGCGGGGCCCGGAAGTTGTCCAGAAGAAGCACTGCGGGGCTCGTCTCTTCCTCCGTGGCGTAAACGGATTTGTGCAGCTTCTCCAGCTGGAACACAGCAGCGTGAACCTGAGGCACCTGGTCTCTCCGAGGGAAAGCCCGCCGTTGCATGGCTTGCCTTCTGCAGGACTGAGGAGCCTGCCCCGGCAGGCTGGGTCTGATGGTCGTGGCAACCCCACCATCTGGGGTGCCACGGGGCACCTCTCCTCACAAGCCTTAACATTGGCTGCCAGCTCTCTGCGTTTTTAAAAGTTTAATTCCACAGTTCTCCTGCTCTCAGGGCGCACTGCTGGTTTACTGGATCACTCAGGATAGGAACATGCCGTTGACCCATGTTCCCCAAACCAAGCCGCCCAGCAGCAGCAGCAGCGGCAGAGGGTTTGTGCAACAGCTGCCCGGAAACAAGCCCCAGTGTCGCTTCGCTTTGCGGGAGCTGGAGCATCTTTGGCCAGCTTTCTTTGAAACTGCCCGTGTGGAGGCCAAATGGGGCTCCTTGGGAAGAGCTGCCGGGACTGAGAATGATACGAGGGTGCCCAAAGCCTATTTGGACTGGATAAAAACTATTCAGAGCAGCAGGCGCCTGACACAGTGCGGGCACCTCTAAGCTCTTCCCGCCCTGCCCCTTTCGAAATAAGGGTAACCGGAGCCCGCGGTGACCCCCGGGTCTCGCTCTTGCTCTGCAGCCTGCTGCTGATCGGATGCTGAGTGGACAGGAAGCGGAAGCAAAGGGGCGCAGCAGGGAGAAGGAGCGAGGCTGGAGGCTGGGAAGGCGGAAGGCGGCAGCGGCTGGGGCTGGGGCTGGGGCCAGGGCAGGGGAAGAGCCGCTGGGAGAGGGTGGGGCAGGGAAACAGCCAGAGGGAGCGAAGGGGAAAGTCTGTGTGGGGCCTGAAAGCATCCTCTTCCATTCCCCCCACAGCCCCAGCCCTGCCCCGTCTCTCGTCTACCACCACACAAGTACCCAGCCGTTATGCCTCGAGCCACACCCTCCCCAGAGCCATTTTGTGGCAGTGCCCACAGCAGCTTCCCCGTCCCCACGGATCCGGCAAGGCTGAGAAGCCCTTGCCCAGGGCGGGTGCCTGTGGGCAGCTCAGGAGGCCCACGGCTGAGGGAGCAGTACCTGGGCAGCCGAGAGCCGGGCCGGCTGGTGGAAGACGGTCCACAGCACGCTCTGGTGGCAGGGCGGGGTGGTCAGCGAGCCATTGTAGCGGAAGTAGTGGCCCAAATGCGCCGGAAGCAGGCCACGCACATCAAAGGCTGCGACAGGTGTTTCCTGTTCTGGCCCATTCAGGGGGGACAGGGAGAGGAGTGAGGGAGAGAGACTGGAGCCCCTGCCCATGGAGAGGTCTGGCGTGGCCTGGCGTGGCAGTCACCCCTCAGCCACCAGCCACTCGCGCTCCCTTCTCCCAGGCACCTTCCACCTCCCCTGGCTGCTTGTGCCGCTCCCTGCTGTTCCTGGGATTTTGGGGGGGGGGGGGCGCTTCACCTGTATATTGGATGTCCTCCAGGTGGTCCAAGATGTGGTTGTAGGCCGGGTTCTCCGCGGAGCCAACCTGCCGGAGCGCAAGGAAGGAATGAGCTCACAGCATGTGCTGCCCCGGGGCCTATTTCTACACTCCCCTCCATGCACCCGAGGCTTGAACAGGGAGACGTGGCCGCTTTCCCTTCAACAGCAGGGGAGACAACTTGATTGAAAAGCAGCGAACGGGAGAAGGAAAGTTAGCCAAAGGGGTATCTGAGGAGATGCCCCGTTTCACACAAACGGAGGCTCCAGACCAGCCCAAGACGTGTTGTCTGAGACGGAGGGCATCACTCTACCTCGTGGGCCCCAGGAGGAGGACGTGGGCCAAGACGCTGGCTGGCAGAGTGGAGACTGGTGGTGGCACCCGTGCGGCATCGGGACAGGGGCAGTCCAGGAGAGCCGCTTGACTTTCCCACTGCTCTGTGGCCTTTCCTTCCGGAAAGATGTCGGGATAACAAGGCATTGCGAAGACGGAACGGAGTGCATTGGGCCAGTGCCTCCTTCCAGCTCTGAACGACCCGGGAAACTTTTGGTCTCCGGCCGCCCCCTGCCAGCCCAGCAGCTGGCCAGAGAAGCCGGGAGGCGTGCCCCAAACCCCGAGGGGGGCACGCTGGAAGAAGCTGCCTGGGCAGCTCCTGTCCACCCCGCGGGGTCTGGCTGCACGCCAGGTGCGCCGGCAGGGGCTGGAGCGCCGCCGCGGCCGCAGACCTGCTCGCACCAGCAGGTGGCGCGGGGGCTGCAGGGCCGGCCATGTGCGCGCTCCGGCGCAGGAGGCCGGGCACCTCGCTGAACTGGCCGCAGGGGGCCCTTCCTTCAGCTGCCCCTCGCTGGCACCACGCCGGGCGGGTCTCTGGAGTCGTCGCGAGCAGCAGCATCAAATGGGCAGCCATCCAGGATGGCGACGGCGGCCAAAGGGGCGCGAGTGTGAGGACTTCGCAGAAGCACCGGAGTTTCTGTGTCGGGCGTGCAAGAGCTGCTTTTCTCTCTTTGTTGAACTAGAACTCCAAGACCCGCAACTGAAGCTGGGGCTGCAGACACGCCCCGGGAGCAACCCTTTCCGAGCCCCGGCATTTTTAGTGAGTACCAGAACTGCACGGTCTTTCCTGGTTTCCTGCAAGCGGTGTCGTTCGTGGGAGCACGATTTGCTGCCGCAACTGTTGGAAATCGGGAGCTAGAATTCCTTCTGTCTCCGCCCAGAAATGTACCTATTGAACCGTATCGGCCTTCTGCCTGGGCCCTATTCTGCCTGGGCCACGTTCTTGCAGAGCTCACCTCCAGAAAGACGCCCAGCACTGCCAGTCCGTCGGGCTTGTCTTTGGCCTCGCTCACGTTTGCGTACTTGTCGGAGTTGAAATGAACAACGTGGAGCTGAGGGAAAGAGAACGCATCAGGCTGCGGATTAGGCAGCCTGGGAAATGCCTTGAAACTAATTTGGCAAGCATCCTAAAGCCATTATATAAATGTTTGGCACGGCCACAAAAGGACTAGAGAGCGTACCCTAAATGACCGAGGGGCAGAATTTTAGAAGCAGGTTTTATTGATTCTGTTTTGACATGTTGTCCTTCTCCGTCTGCCTGCTTTACTGTTTATTGCTCATAGCTCCGGAATCTCCATACTGGAATATGGAGCAGGATAGAGGTCTGGTAAACGAGCAAGTGACAGCCGTCCGAGCTTTTCTGCCTGGCCACTGGGAAGCTCGCATGAAACCTCTCCCCAGAGGATGCCCGCGAGTCACGGCAGTGTTTCCCACAGGCCTTCAGCCGGTTGCAAGTCTGCGGCCGCCGGGTCAGGTCAGGTTTTGCTCAGCCTTCGCCGTGAAAAAAGGGCTCCTCTGTCCTTCTTCCGCCCTGTCCCAAATTGCCCGGTTAATCCCTCCTCAGCCCTCTGGGAACTGCCTGGCACCTGATCTGTGCGAAGTGCCCAGGACTGGGGAGATGCGGGTCCAAGTTCCCCTCAGCCACAAAGCTGACTGGGTGAGACTTTGGGCCAGTCCCTCATTCTCAGCCTAAGCTGCCTCGCAGGGGTGTTGTGAGGAAAAATGGAGGAAAGGAGGAACATGTCCCCCCCCCACCCCTGGGCCCCATGAAAATGGGGGGAAAGCAGGACGGAAACGTGATGCATGGGAACGGCCCTGGACAAACGGAGGAGCTTGGCCGTCCCTTGTGAGCCCCTTCCTGGCTGTTTCCAGCCCACACGGCCGGAGACAGCGAGCACGGCGGGTGAGGCCAGCCCGGGCCCCGCTGACTTACCTCGGCAGGAAAGGCCCGGCCGTCGACCTGGTGCTCCGACCCCTTGGGGTGTCCCTTGCCGCCCCAGTGGAGGTGCAGCTGCACGGCCGAGTATTTCGAGGGGAGGCCATGCAAGCGCAGGCTCTGCGGGAGCGACAGCTGCACTGCATGGGAGGAACGCCAAGAGCCGTGAGTCGGGCCCTGAACGGAGGGGGGCGGGCTTTGCACCCCCGTGAAACGCACAAAACTGAGCGGCATCCAGAACCTGGCCATAAGGTGAGGGGTTTTTTTGCTTGCTTGCTTGCTTGCTTTAAAGCAAATTGGTGGCGAGTTTGCCGAGGTGCGCACGAGTGCGTCCGGAGGGTGGGTGGCCCACGAACCAGGGGTGAGTGGGTGGGAAGGGCCTCCACGGGACTGGTGCCCTGCAGAGAGCTTTGCTGGCTCACAGCTGACAAAGCCGCAGCGTCTGTGCGCGCTGCCTCGACAACTGGGCCACGGCCGACGTGGCTGTCGGCACTCGGAAGCACAGCACTTGGGGGCGGCCTCCCATCATGACAGCGCCATGGCGACAAGGGGGCCCTCGGATGATTTATGGCACTGGCAGACCTGCCCCAGGTCGGTGCCCTCCAGGGGCTTTGCCGAGCCAGCACGGCAGTTGGCCGGGGCTCATGGGAGCTGGGGCAGCACCCAGGGGGCTGGGGAAGGCCCGGCCAGGCCAGAGTGGTCCAGAATGGCCAGGCCAAGGGGAGGTGATGCCCCGTTCCACCTGCACCCCTTGGCACCAGGGCCAGCCGGAGGAGGGTCTCTCCCGCGTCGTGGCTGCCACAGGCCTAGAGGTCACTGTGGGCTGACGGAGCTGCCTCCCCGCGGAGAGCAGGCACATGCTGGGCCACACGACACAGCCACCCTGGGCTCGGCAACAACCCACGCTCCATCCATACCCGGCCTTGGTTTGGCTCATCGTGTTGTGTGAACCCAGCTGACCCTAGCAGGCGCGTGACCGTCTCGAGAAAAGTGTCCGCCCAGCCCGACGGAGGAGCAGGGCTGCCGGGAGGCGCCTCACCTGTGTGCCCGTTGTTGGTCAAGGTGAAAGTGCTGCCACTGGGGTCCCGGTACCCCTCCGGCTCCACGGGAAGCAGGGATGGGTCATACTGGACGGAGCCCGTCTGTATGTCGATGGGGGACTGAGCTTGCCTCCCGCAGTCCGGATAAGAGTCCGGCCAGTGCTCCTGCCCGTGCGGCCCTGAAAAGCGGGGAGGGGCACCAACGTTTGGACCAGAGCATGGCTTGGAGGAAGAAATCGGGAATCGGAAAATGCACTCGTGAATGTTGGGTGTCTGTTAAGCACCAGTCCTGGGGGGTCACTCAGGTGCGTGGGATCCCTCCAGGCAGGTTGAGCTGCAACACCTATCGCTCCCAGGCGGTGTGGCCGTTGGGGGACGGTGGCTGTTGTAGTTGCATGAAGCTGGAGAGTGCCAGATTGAGGAAGAATATCCCGCTTGCATGGGTGGCTTCTTGCAGTGGCGAAGGAAGGGAACTCTGTGCATGGTCAGGAGGAAGCTTTGTAATGACTCTGTGGATTTGGGGGTGGGGGGAAGCATCTGCAAGCTGCCTCCCTTCCTAGCAATTTCAGAGTGGAGGGTGACTTGGCTCCCAGTGAGCGGAGGAGCACTGCTCCTGTGGACACCCAGAAGGGAGCTTTAGGGCGGGATGGGGAAGAGGAGAAGGGCAGGGCCCCGCGTTCCCTCCTTCACTTCCCAGATGGGCACCCGCGCCAGATCTGGCAAAGGAGGGAGGAGAGGAGGGGAGAGCGGGAGAAGGCCAGGCAAGAGCTTTGCCTTCCGGAATGGCTCCAGGACCGGTGGGTGGGCAAGCTGCTTTGCATCTGAATGCGGCCACTGGCACGGCCGGCCCCTTCCTTGGCCGCCGAGCGCTGCTTTTTTCCAAGTGGAGAAGCAAGGATAAAGCTCACCCCACAACATTGTTATTCTGGCAGGCAGACTGGGAGCTTAGAAATCACCACCCGCTCTCCTTTTTTAAACAGGAGAGGGGCAGAATCATCAAACCATTTTTGTCTGCATCCAGAGACTCCCAGGATTCTCCGGGCCTGGGAATGAACCTGGACAGACACGCAGCCGGTCAGCTGGGATCGGTTTTGGTAAGAAGAGCCGCTGCTCTTCTGTTGGCCGCGGGGGGAAGTTGACGCACCAGCCTGGCCCAAGTCGCTTTCTCGGCCCCTCCTGTCCACTGCGGAAGCCAATTCTGCCTCTGCTCTGGATTGTGACATGTTTGCAAACAAACCGAATCGCACACGTTCTTGCTAAAGGAAGCACCACCTGCTAAGTACGCACAACTCGGAAAAGACTGCTCCGCGGCAAAGCGTGCTGGTCAGATTTGGGGGCAATTTGGAGTCGTGGCTGACCATGCCTCACCCTGTCTGGGGCCATTCCCGTTTCTTCACGTCCCCAAGCCAGCTTCCCCTCTGGGTGAGGCCCACGGGAGGCACCCCCGTGGGCTTCTGGCAAAGTGCGCCATCCATCCTCGCTGCGCTCAGTTGTGCCCGCAGCCCGGACCCTCAGCTCGCCTTCTTGGCCCGGAAAGACCCCCGTTTCAGGAAGGGCATCGGGCAATGTGCTCCTTCAGTAGGCGTGAGGAGTGCAGAGAGATTCCATTCCACAGGAGGCCACCTGGACTCTCCAAGCCCCTCCTGGGTGTGGATGGGCCCAGGCAGGAAGCAACCAGAAGCAGGGTCCCAGGTCCCAGCAAGAGCTGCGCTGCCACCCAGCTTCATCTGTGCCCGCCCGATCTGGGAAGGCAAGCAAGAGCACTCGCAAGCCTGACGTGCATCTTGCTTCAGCGAATTGTCTGCCATTCTAAGTCCTGGGCACGCAGTGTAATACATTAATAATAATAATTAGTCATAATAATAATAATTAGTCATAATCGGGGCGTCAGCACCGTGATCCCGGAGCCAGTGCTGTGTCCTGCCAGGCTGACTTAGCTGCGCTAAGCCCCCGCCATGCCTCTGCCTCGTGAGAGCTTCGGACTCCAGGGGGGCTCAGTCCGGATTGGGTGTCCCCCCCGCAAGCGGATCGGGCTCTCCTGGCCAAGCGCCAGGCAGGAGCCTGGGCACAGTTGTTCTCCCCCTGGAGGAGCGATTGGGCTGGGAAAACAGGCAAGTGGCTTGAGCAAACACTCCGCCTGCTCCAGGCTAGCTGGGAAGGATGGGAGTTGTAATCCACCCTGCCGTTCCTTGCCCGGCATCAGTCAATGCCTGGCTGCCGATTCCGTGGGGTGGCAGCCGCCCCTCTGCTGCTGCCCTGGCGCGTGCCTTCAAAGCTGGCTGTGGCCGCCCCCTCGGCGAGCCGCGGGGTCCCTTGTGCGCTGCCTCCGGGAAGGACGGCCAGGAGAGCCGCATGTTTTTGCTTCTGGGTCGGGCTCTGACAAAGCTCCTTTCTCCGTTCTTTCGCAGGGCTCAGTGGATTTGGCGGGGAAGGCTGGCAAAGACCGGCACCGCCGGGACGTGGCCCGTGGTGCCGGGAGGGCAGCCCAGGTTGCACACGGCATGCCTGCCCCACGTGCCCTTCCCATTTCGGGGGGAGCAGCCCCCCTCGCCAGCCCTCTCAGTGAAGTCCTCTGTTTAAATACCCCGATTCCCATTATTTTCACACACAAACCCGCCCTTGCTCCTTCTGCAGGTCAGTGCTGTGTGCTTTGCATGAAGCGACTTGCTTCGAAAGCACCGCCAGCCCCCTCCGCCAGTGCCGCTGAGGGTGGGGGCGGATCCGGTCCCTGCCTGCCCGGGCCGTCCAGCATTTGCGAATCGGGCACAAGGAAGGGAGCAGCTGCGAGGCCGAGTGCCAGAGAGAGGGGACTGAAAGGCCACGGAGGTGCCCCAGAGGAAGGCTGCAGGAGGGCAGGGGGAAGGGGCCGGGTCTTTCGAAGGAACCTGAGACTGGACCATGCTGTGCAATCACCATTTGAGCAGCAGCTGCAGGCCGTGTGAGGCATGAAAGTGCTCTTGGACGCTACTTGACCCAGATTTTCCTCTGCTTTGAGCTAAAAGGACGGCCTTCCTAAAAGTCACCCCAGTTTCGATGCTCAGGGGGAGGCTGTGCCTGGCCAAGTGCTCTCTGCACATGCTCAGCAGCCCCTTTACCGCATATCAGATTCTGGTGCTGATTTGCAGCAGGATCTTGCTGGGACTATGGAGACCTAGCAGATACCTGCCCTGGAGTGCTGAGGAGCGAATTTGCACCCACCCCAAACCCCGGGAAACAGGGCTCGCCTTACCTTCATATGTCCAGTGGGAACCTGCAAAGGGAGAAGAGAAGGGAAGCGATGAGTTGCGTCGCTCCTCTTAGAACACGCTGGCAGCCGCCGCCGCTTGATCCAGGCGCCGCTTGATCCTCCAGGGTGGCTGTGCTAAAGCGGTAGCGTGGCCGGGAGGCCATGGCATCCCCAGATGCCCTGTCTGGGCATCGGCTCCCATCAACCCCAGCCAGCATGGCCCATGGCCAGGAATGCTGCTAGGGGTTGCTGCCCGAAACCCCCAGGGAGCTCCAGGTTGGAGAAGGCTTCTCCAGCCAGCCACGTGCTTGAGATGAGGGCTGCGGAAAGCCCTCCGCCCCACCCGCAGGATTAGCAGGGTGGGACAGGGGGAGCTCCCCCCACACACACACACTTTCCAGAGCCCCTGATCTGCCTGGCAAAGGCCTCATCACTGACAATCTTCAGAGGGGAGGGGAGGGGAGGGTCCACTCCAGCTCCCCTCTCTCCCAAACACCAAACTGCCCCTGTCCATTTGGCAGCGAGCTCATTCGGGATGCAAATAAACCAGCAATGCATTTTATCTGGGAGATTTCGAAGGGAAATTATTTGGCGGGCTTTGCCTCCTGTGACATTTCAGTGAGCTGAGCCCTTATTTCCAGACCCGCACCCAGAGATGCGAAGGCCAGAGCCGTGCCCCACGGTCGGTCGCTCTCCAGCCTCACTCCAGGCAGGCCCCACAGGGCTCTCCTCTCCTCTCCTCTCAGCACAGGCAGGCCTGAAAAGAACTTCCCAATTTGTTCCACTTACTTGCCCTCTGAGACATTCTGCTCTTTTAAATAGGCCCTGTAATTTTTTTTAAAGAGCTTTGGTAAAAGGACAAAAAAGGTCGCCCCATCCCCAGGGAATGGCTACTCAAATGCCAATTTACATGAACCTCTCCGGTTACACCTCTGAAGTATCTGCTGCATTGTCTTTCTCTCCCTCTCTCCCTCTTTCTTCTTCGTATCTCTTGCCTTAAACATGCCTCTGTTTTGCAAAATAGGACATAAACTTCAGCCTGAAACTCAAGTCTTAGATCCAAGAGATGAAACTTGAACCAAAACCGGTAGCCCTAGAGATAAGTGAATCAGAATTTGTTCTGCACCGAAAAGGGCAACCTGTCCCGCTGCAGAAACGTGACCTGCAAACAGGCAGCTGCTAAATTTACTTCTGCAACGTGAGCCTCAGGCTTGGCAAAAGGAGGGGTGGGCTCTGTCTCTCTGCCGCCCTCAAGCAGGCACCCCCATCCTCGGGCCCATGTGGATCTGAATGGTAAGCCGTCTAGAGATCCACTGGGTATTGGACAGGGTAGAAAGACCCAAATAAATAAGGGTTGGACTGCCGCTCCCAGCATCCCCAGCCAGCATGCTTGGAATTGCAGTCCGTCGCCTGTGGAGGGCAGGGAAGGCTGCCCTGAAGATTTGGGGGGAAATGAATCAGGGAGAGGCAGTTCTGACTCTGGGGTCCCACCGGGTCACGATCTCATGGCCTCCCGATCGCTGGTGTGGCTGTTGGCCCCCCTCCCGCCGCCTCGTCCTCCCCACCGTCCCGTCCCGGGCGAGGGAGCATCTGCTCCAGCAGGAAGCGGGCCTGGCCAGCCAGCGGGTTTGCAGCTCGATCCTCTCTGCATGTTTAGAGCTATGCCCCCGAGGGGCTCAGACAGCCGGGCTGGCCTTGTAGACTTTGTCTCTGCATGAGTAGGATTGCGCCCTTCAGCAGAAAGCCCCACTGGGTGGAGATCTGGGGATGCAAACCCACTTTGCCAAATGCAGGAATGTCAAGATGGATCCCCCCCACCCGCAATCCCATCGCAACCGGCTGAGCGGTAAGTCATTAGGCAGTACGATTTTGTTCATTTAGGCCAGAGGCGAGACGAAGGTTCTCTCTCCAGTGCAGACATTTATTAACTGTCCACTCGCCAATATTGGCTTTTGTGCTTAAGGCATACAAATGCAAACTTCCGCTAGAACTCTCGCAGGCTGTTTTAGTTGGGGATTTTTTGCAAAATACAAGCCCACCCTCCCATGGGTCTGCGCCATGTCTGGAGCCTAATGCTTCCTGCATCTGATGAAGGGTTTTGCTGCCATAAAGTTGTCTTTTTGAAAATGCCACAACACATTCTAGTTTCCCAGCTCTCCGACACCCAGCCAAGAGTCTGGTAAAACTTACATGCCTACATTGTCTAAACAAGGTCCATGCAAAGATCAAGCTTTCTCTTCTGGCCAAGGTCTACCCTTTTCTTTCCTTTTGGGTTAGGCTGACGTTACCGCTTCACATTCCAAACAAGGAAAAGGTACATTGGAGAAAACATTCCCAAAGGCTCACACTGATATTGCTCCTGGATAATTGCAGGAATTATTCAGAAATCCCTAACTTTCCTCCTCTCTTGGGGTCCAAGCAAATGACCCAGATGGAAAACATTTAAATGATTGCTGTTCCTTTCCTGCAGAAGGAAATGAACAGTCACTTTTAGACTTCATAAAAGTGCTCACCTTCCCATGGCAGTATTTGCTCACTGCTTATCCTGGATTTTCTCTCTGCTGTCGTTCCTCCTATTTATTAGATTTATAGCCTGCTTTTTTCTTAGAATGAACTCAGAGTACCTTACTTCATTCTCCTGCTGTTGCTCTCAATCTTATCCCCACAGCAACAGCCCTGTGAGGTAGGCTGGGCTGAGAGTCTGTGACTGGCGCAAAGTCACCCAGTTGGCTCCATGGCTGAGCGGGGACTCGAACCCCGATCGCCTGAGTCCCAGCCCTACGTTCTTAACCACTGCGCCACGCTGGCTCCTATTTCTTCCCTTCGTGCCATTGTTCCTTTCATCCCCAGATCTGAATAGTGCTGCAGAAAAATCAAATGGTGCCTGTCTCCCACTAAGACATGCACATTTAATTCCATCCGGACGCTGAACAGTTGCCGTTTCTTGGATCTCTGGGATGTTATCTTGGGTAGGTGGAGAGTCGGGAACAGCATCATGTGTATCCACAGCAATATTAACTATATGCTCACTTTTACAGACTCTGAAACCAGATTGGTCCACACAGACTGTGATGGTGAGCGCAATCATGAAAGCGATATCCTTCGCGTTCCGGTGCGCTGACCCTGTTCCGATTCTGTCCCCTCAGGGATGTGAGGTTCTCCCTAAAAGGAGACTCAGCGAGAGCCAACCCAGTTGGCGCACCCCCCCCCCCCGACCTTCTCCTTCACGAACCCTCCTGAAATGAGCGGACTTCCCCAAAAGCACCTGCATTCAGGTGAGTCCAGCTTGCGCAAGAGGGTCATGCATGTCTCGTGTTTGGTTAGTAGGAAAGGAGAAATCACTGCCTGGACTTCCATCTCAGGCACCGGAACAGTCTGGCTGCTTCTGAAATTTGACATTGTGCTATTGAAAACCAGGGTGAGAAAAGGCGTTTAAATCAAAAAGACAGATACCGGTGCGATTCAGCCTTGCCAGTGGGACTTGCCAGTGTCTTGGGCTTCCACCACTGGCCTTGCAGGCTGAGGCTGATGGGATGTGAAGTCCACAGCATCCAGAGGGCACCAGGTTGGAGATTAGCTGGCACGGCTGAGTAAAATTTCGCAGACAGGCATAATTTTGAGCATGGCCTTCTTTGTCTACATCCTGTGCACGTTTTCCTGAGTGCAAATTCCACTGAACTCTGGGAGTTTGACTTCTAGGCAAAGCACAAACTGGATACCCACAGTAGCCTCTGTGGAACAGAGACCTCAATAAATCAAGAAGATCCATGGGGTGTTTTCTGGGGGAAAGGGTTAGCATCTATAGGCTTGGCTGGGGATCCCACCCAAACATCATGTCTGGATTTGCTTGGGTGATTGTTGTTGTTTCAAATAAATAGGGAAGGTTTTTGTAAACATACATACATTAATTTAAAAGCCCTCGCAGTCCTGAGTGGTTGCAAGCCACTGGCCCCTTGTTGAAGCAAAAAAGAGCAAGCAACAAGCTTGTCCAAAAAGAAGAGCTTAATTGCATCCCCAAGAAGCTCAGATACCCAAGTAGCAGCAGTGTGAAAATGCAGAGAGGCAGAGAGGAAAACTTACCACCACTTCCAGCCAGGGCTTGGGAAAAGGCTTGCAGGAAGAATGTGAGGGCTAGGAGCATCTCGGAATGCCAGAAAAGCAGCAGCAAGAGGGACCAGACAGGGAGAAAAGGCGGGTGCGTCCAGGGCCAAAAGGGGTGTCCTTTGTTCAGTGGATTCTCGGTCTAGGCAGAGATATTGCCTTGAAGCTCCCAAACAAAACGCTCGCCAAACAGCGAGCGGAAGGCCCACCCCACCTCCGAGGGGAGCCCCCCACGGCCTTTGCCCCTACCTCGTCCTTCCAGGGGGAGTCGTGTGATCCCCCATTTGCCACCACGAAAACAGGAGCCTGGGGGCTTCTTAAGGTGGCTCTGGGCAGCGGACGGCGCTTGCCCCGTAGCGAAGCCTCTGCTCCTTAAATACTTCACCCACAAGGCAGTGGCGTCCCAACGGTGTTTGGACAGGACGGGGAGGGGGAGGGGGGCAGCTGGGATTTGGCTCCTGTTCAGGCCTCTGCCAGCCAAGTCGCGATGCGAGGCCGGTGCCTTTCATCCCCGGCTTTGGCGAAGTGGAAGAAAGCAGAGCCCCAAAGGACGGCTGCGAAGGGGCAGCCTTCGCGGCAGTTAGAAGCGGCCCTGGCAGTCGGGAGCGGGGTTTTGCCGGGGGCCTGGACTGGAGAGGGGGTTCTTTGCCAGCAGCGGGACTGCAGCCGTGACCTCTGGCGGAGGTCGTGAAGACAAACGTTCCACTGAGCATACCCAGAATGCGCGTCCCTTACTGCTGGTGCAAGAATGGTACTGAGTGTTGGCATCATAAGCAGTTTCTGAAATTCCATCTTAAAAGGAGGCAGCATCCTGCAGAGTCCTGTCTCCCTCTCTTGGCTGAGCGTGAAGTGCCTGAGATAATGCTGGGGCCCCGCTGAGTGCTGGGACTGTCTGGCTAGCATCTGTCGCTTTCCAGTGGGGGCCACGCAATATGCCATCAGCCGCGACAGGCTCGGTTTCTTCTGGTGCTCCTCTATAGTACACGCTCAATGAATGGGGAAGGAATGGGGCTCGCAGTGGCATTGCCCCTATAGCAGCGGGGCAGGATGGTGGGACCCTGGGGCGCAATGCACGCTGCCCGCGTTCTCTAGGTCAGTGGTGGAGAACCCATGGCATGCGTGCCACAGTGGGCACGCAGAGCCCTCTCTGTCGGCACGCGAGCCAGGTCACTCCAGCATCACCCCAGCAGCTGAGCATCAGATAACAGCGCACATAGGGGCCATGCGCATGCTCAGAAAGGAGTAGCGGCACCAGGCGGTGACGTCACGAGCCGCGACTCATTAGCCATGACTCATCCGAGCTTTCGCATGGCCGGTCAGTGCGCTGCCAAGGAGATATAAACATATATTTGCTTGGACTGGCTGTGAGTTGTTTTTTCTAAACTAAAACCTCAGTTTTCAGGGTCGATTGCAGTGCTGGCACTTTGCGATAAATAAGTGGGTTTTGGGTTGCAGTTTGGGCACTCGGTCTCTAAAAGGTTCGCCATCACCGCTCTAGGCATTCTCGCTTGCTTCCCGCTTTCCTCTGGACATGGGTCATTTTGAGGTTTCCTGGCGTTCATGTAATTTTCCCCACTCTGAAAGGATGAAACTCAGGAGTCGGGATTGACGCTAAGAGCTGTGCTGTAAAACAGGCTTGCATTTTTGGCCCCTGCCTCTGAACTGCGGCCCCCGAGAGACTCTCTGCGGTAGTGAACCTCCAAGCCCTCCTTTCCCCGGGCTGCTTCCCTCCAGGTGGTGCTGTGCATGCGCGCCACAGTTCTCCTTCGGCGTTTATTGCTCAGGGAACGCTCCCCATCCATCCAGGACTCCATTTTTCGACCACCTCAGCCAAAGGAGGAAGCCATTGCCTTCCTATTTTGCATTCGGGCTTCCCAGGGGCCTTGGAGGGGCCGTCCTGCTGGGGGAGCAAGCTGCAGAGTCCCTCGGCCAGATCCGGCCTGGCTCCCTTGCCTGCTTTGTGGGGGAGCCAGAGGATGACGGCCAACCCAGCAAGCAGAGGCAGCCGGACACCTGACGGGAAGCATTTGCTTGCTGCTGCATCCACGAGAGAAGGTTTTGGGTGCAGAGCATGGAGAGCAGGAGAAATCTGGCAGGGAGAGGCCCAGGCAAACACGCCTGCCAGATACGGGCCTCGAATTTTCCCTTCCTCCCTTCAGCTGCCCCACAACATTCCTCTGAAGCTAAGTGCCTCCTTCTGAGGAGGGCTCTGCTATCCGCCAGGGAAGGTCCCTGTGGTTAAGTGCTCCTTTGCCAGGCAGCCTCCCCGCCAAAAGCCCTGCTTCCCCAGAGATGGCCTCCTGCCAGAGATGGCCTCCTGCAACTGCAGCTCTCTCTGCGCATGGGAAGTGTCTGCAGAAGCTGCAGCGTCTGGTGGTGCCTGAAAGGGTAACCAATTCCGACCAAAGCTTCCGTGGGCTCATCAGGTGCAGGATGTGTCCCACCAGGTGGAGTAGGGTTGACTGTGGGGCCAAGGGCCAGCCTATGACCAGTGCCGGAATGGGTGATTTCCCCACAATCTTCTGCACTTTGATCTGGAGTGGGGAGCAAATCATTGTTGCGCTGGCTTCCTGAACAGACAGGATCCAAATTTAGCAGGAATTCTAGCTCGCCACGTCACAGAGTTCCTTTGTTGAGAAATGGCCACTTACAAGCCAGCAGCCCGGCCGAAAGGATCCCCTGCCGCTTTCTAAGCGGTGTCACCTGCAGTATCAGCCGGGCTGTCCTGCTTACCCTTTTTCATCGAGACTCGGGAGCTTGTCCGGCACAGAAGGGCCCCCCGACAGAGGAATGGTGTCAACCGCAGGGCAGGTGGGCCAGGCAGGGGCCGGGAAGCTGATGGTATGGCAGGTCCTCTGGGGGCCTAGATCCAGGGACAGAGGTGGCTCCCAGGTTGCTGATCCAGTGTTACCCTGGAAGTGTGGGCCTTCTCCCTGGCTGATGGCATCTGTTTCCTGCTGTTCTTCCAGGGAGCTCAAGGCCTTCCTCTCTTGCTTTATCTGCACAACGATCCTGCAAGGATGGTTAGGCTGAAGAAAGACCATTGCTGGCCCCTGGTCACCGCTGAGGATCTGAATGCAGGTAACCCTGCGAGGCGAAGGCAGGTTACTCTACCTGGCTGGTGCACGCGCCTTTTTCTGCCTGTTGCGGCTTCCTAGGCTTTGGGGCAGCCACGGACTCTCAGTCCAGCCCACCCTGCTGGGTTGCTGTGGTGAGGACAGAATGGAGAGGAGGGAGCCCAGAGGAAGAAAGGTGGGATGTAACGCAAGGTGGTAATAGCAATGGTTAAGAAAGGAGAAGCAGGGCAGGGGGCTTGGGAGAAGGAGCGCTGGACTCCTGGGTCGGGAAGGAAGAGCATCTGCGGGGAGCCCGAAAACGGGGGGCGAGGATGAAGCGGTCACAGCCGCCTGAAGCCCCGGAACGCCGTGGCTGCCGCAGCCGCTTCTCCAGCAGGCTGGCTTGGAGCGCCCTCCAGTGGTGAAGGAGGAGCACGGGTGGCAGAGAGCGGAGCCCAGGGGGAAGCGGCGCCGGGGGCCGGGGAGGGGGCGCTTCCGCAGGAAAAACCTGCCCCGTTCGCGTTCGGAGATGCGCCCAGGGACGTGGGTCGGGAGAAGGTTTTCCGGCCCCCGTAATGTGAGAGCCCAGCGGGGTCTCTCCATGAGGCTGATGGATGGGATCCAGCAGACCCCCGCAGCGTTTGGTCAGCCCCGTGTGAACAGGCTGCTGGTCGGACCCAGCAGGGCTCAGAGCTGGGTTCGGCGGTTTTATTCGGTGGGCTCAGGGCGGGGAGGCTTAAACCCCGGGTAGGTGTCCAGACGTCAGGGTGCGGTGCAGGAAGCGTTTGCGCGTCTCCTTGTTCCTCCTGCATCGCCTTGGCTCCTTTCCCAGGACGAACACGCCCAGCAGCCCGCGCACGTGGCCCGCTTGCCTTCAGCCCGGTGCCAGCATTTTGATGTCTGTGCCCTGGTACTCTCACCACCTGCCTGCCCAGCCGGTTCAGCTTTGCCCTGGGCCCTGCAGATGATGTTGCTCCACAGCTGGCGCAGTGCAAAACCGCCGCCTCGGACGGGGCGCGGCAGCGTCGGCCCAAAATGGAAAGGCAGAGGGGAAGCTTTCGGACCCTCTAGCGGATCTTGCATGTGAAGAAACCCACGCTGGAGCTCACGGCTCCATCAGCCCAGCCAGCCTGCAGCCCGCCAGGTGTTTTCAGACGTCCCCCATCAGCCACCGCTGGCCAGGCCAGCAGCAAGAAATGCTGGGCGCTATTGTCCGAAGCATCTCGCGGGCGCCAGCTTGGGGAAAGCTGGGGCAGGGCTTTATGGCACCCCATGGTGACCCAGCTCCCCGGCACTGAGGCACGATGCCCTGCAAGGAGGGGGAGCGGAAAGTCGTGCAGCTCCCGTCCAAAAATATTTGACCGCATGCATTTAAATGCATCTATTATACATGAGCTACAACGAAGGCAGCCCAAATCTGTATGGCCTTTGGAGAGTGGTGCCCACAGGCCGCCTGCTCAGATACGGGAAGCCCCATTAGGTCTTCAATCCATCGCACTGTGGAAGGGGAGCTTTTACCGTTCTGATGTGGCCCAGAGGATCCACGAGGCTTTGACTTCCAAGAAACGGGGATGATTTAAAAGATCGCCTGCACCAGGCGACTTTAAAGCACTCCAGTGCAACATCCATCTCGTGCAGAGGTGCCTCTCCGAAAGGGGCAGTGCTGGACCTGCCAAGCTGCCTGATTTCGGGGAGCGATCTATGCGAGCGCAGGCAAGGAAGAACCTGCAGCCACTCCCAGCCGGCCATGCCAGCTTCTCCACTTACGAAGGGTTGCACGCTATCCCCAGTGTGAGCAGTCGACTCCCTGAGTCGGGCAGAAATACGCGGCACTGAATAGACCCCACAGTTTTGCTGGTTGAGACAAAACCCATTCATTCATTCATAGCATTTATATCCCGTCCACAAAAGTCTCAGGACAGCCTTAAGACTGACTGAAGATTCAGAGCATACGAGCAGCCAGACAGACAGTCCAATGCTTTCCCATTTGCGGCCTTGTACTTCTGGCCTCGGCTGGCCAGCCGGCCTGGCTCCCTGTTCTTGAACATGGCACCCGATGAGCTTCACCGAGTGTTTTCAGCAGCAAAGGGGCCCCGGACTCCCCTAGATTCCTGGAAGTTCCCTCAGCCAGGGCAAGCCAGCTCCATTCAGCAAAAGCTCGGAGCAAACGTGCCAAGAGCTCATCTTCAGCTCCTGGGTCCACAGATATTTCCCAAGCTGTTAGAATTAAATATACCTATTTAATTCTATCTGTGCTTCCTTGGTGGGATTTTTGGCTTGGGGAGAAAAAGGTGGGTGAGTGGAGAGGGGGTGGAGGTGTATCAAATGATGCACTTGGGGTTACATCCGAGGCTGCGAATCTGCACCCAGGAATGTCCGCTTTTCTTTCCATTTCTACAGGAGCTCATGCAGCCTTTCCCAACCTGACACCCTCTGTGACTAGGACTTCCATCTTCCTCAGCTTGGCATCCATCAAACGAATTGGTCTACAGCTCCCATCTATGGAAACTGGCAGCTTCCAGGTGGGTAAGACTATACCTCCTGCCCAGCCTGGAAGCTTGAGACTGTAGAGGCTTTAGGGGTCGGGCGGGGGGGAGACATAAGAGTTTTCCAAACACCTTTTCTTTGTATGGCAACACACATCAACCCTATTTTGGGAGGCCTTTGTAAGTAAACAAATACATCACGTTATCAATAAGATCGCTCAATAAATGACAGCGTTCACATGAAGCACATTTTAATTCCCAAGCTGAAGTCCCCGTTCCGCCTCTCACAGCGGAGGGAGGGACACCCTGACCCCGGTTTGCGCATCCTTCCCACGACTCTGCTCTTGCGCGTCGCGGGCAGGGAGACGCGGCACCTTCCGAAGGCAGGCGCAGCGAGCGGCGCCCGCCGCCGCCGCCGCCGCCGCTTATGCAACTTTCTCCGGGCCGCATGCGGGCCGCCCATTGGCCCGTCCTCCGGGGTGGGTCGCTGCCGCATTGGCCGCCCGCACAGCGTGGGCGTGGCCCGAGGCCCATTCATGGCGTCGCCGCTGCTCGGACACGTGTCTCGCCCTTAGGACAGGCGGAGGGGGCGTCGCTCCGCGGGAGGAGCGCGCGTCGTGCTCGTTGCGCCCGCCGCCCCGGACGCTCCCGCCCGGCCAGGTTGCCTGGAAGGACGCCCCGCGCCCCAGCGGCCTGTGGTGGCGGGACGAGGGGAGTCCCACAAGCGGCCCCCGAGACGCGAGCAGCCAGTGCGGTGCAAGCAGCAGGTGCACGTGCAGGGGAGGTGGGGCGAGCGGGACTCGTGTCGGGCGTGCCGGGCTCCCCCCGCCCGTCTAAACGTGGACAGGGTGGCGCCTCAAAGGCCCGGGTCTGCAGGCCTCAGAACGGCGCCGATGGTGAAAAGCTGTGACCCCCCCTTCCATCCTCCATCAGGGCAGATTGACACATCCGCCTGTCCCCTGCACTGCTAGCTTTCTACTTGCAGTGACTCGTGTTGATGGGTGGGTTTTTTCTTTCTCGGGTGGGGTGTGGGGACATTCCACAGCCCGTTTAGTGGCTCAGTTTATTATGTTCCTCCCCCTCATCCCCCTCCCGCGTACACACAGACCAAGGCCAGCCCGCTGAGGGCAGAACAGGTGTGTGGTTGTAGGAAGGGGGCTCACCCGAAACTGTTTCCAGCACCAAGGTGGAGCGTCTTGTCCCTTGGAAGGCAGAAAGTGTCGCCTCAGCAAAGCCTTTTGCTGGCATAAAGCAGAATTGAAGCTGCATCTGTTGAATTTCCTCCTGCCATGCCACGTTGAAAGGAATATACTGTTTCCGCTTCTACCCTCCTCTACAAAGGGAGTCCATTTCCCTTTTCTCTCATTCCCACCTTGAATGCAACCTGTTGAAGCTCTGCCTGGCAGACAGCTTCTGTCTGGGGAAAAGTGGCGGTCTAAGATTTCACTCTAAAACCTGCTATGGTTGACGGTGCTTCTACCTAGGTAATTGTGCACAGGATCCCAGACAGGTCTAACTCAATGGAGAACCCCATTATCTTTCCTTTTTTAGACCCAAGCAGCTTTTCCCGCTGCTGGGAGTCTGAAGGACAGCCAGGCGGCCCTTTATACATTCATAAGACAGTCATTTGCAATCCTGCACAGACCCGAAGATGGGCGCTGGCTGGGTCCCTGTGAAGTTGTGGGACGCTCATAAATTTCCTCACTTCTCCAAGAGAAGCCACCTGTGATAACAGGTTGTAGTCCTCACGCTGCTCAAGGCGGGACTCCAGGTCCAAGCATCCCTACCAGAGGGCCAGCCAGCCGCATCTGGAACGTCCCAGATGTAGGAGAGCCCTCAGCCTCTCTCAGTCATCGCTTCTATTGTCGTCTTCCTCGGACTGTTTTCCCAATGTCTTCAAGAAGAGATCCTGGTTCTCCAGCAGCCTCTCCCCTCACTCTTTTCTCAAGGATAAACACACTGGCTCTCCCAGTCTCTCCATGTATGGCTTTGTTTATGGTCCCCTGGTCATCTCTGTTGCCCTCCTCTGAACCTTTTCCAGCTTGTCTGCATCCTCCTTCAACTGTGACGCCCAGAACTGGATGCAGGACTCCAGACAAGCCAACGCTGAACAGAAGGGGGCTAATACTTCTCATGGTTTGGAAGCAATGCTTCTATTAACACTGCCCAAAATAGCATTTGCTGTTTTTGCCGCCACATCACATCACTGCTCACATTCAGCCTGTGATCTACAACAGCTCCAAGATCCTTCTCACTTGCAGTGTTGTTGAGCCAGAGATGCATATCCTGCAACGGCGCATTTGGTTTCTTTTTCCGGTGCAAAATTTGGCATTTGTCCCCTATTGATCTCATTCTGCTGTTTTCGGCCCAGCGCCCTAACTTCTCAAGATGGCTCTGAATTTTGTCGTTCTCTTCAGGATATCAGCTATCCCATCCTGTTCTGTGTCACTGGCTAATATGATAAGCCCTTCCTGCATCTCCTCATCCAAGCCACGAATAAAATTGGTGAGGAGCTCTGGATCCCAGAGTGGGCCCTGCAGTATCTCGCATGTTCCCTCTCCCCAGACTGAAAGGGTGCCATTGAAAAGCACCTTTGCAGCCCGATTCTGTAGCCAGCTGTGGACCCACCTGATTTTCGTTCCATGTAGCCCACTTTTAGCTAGTTTGCTAATCAGGAGATCATGCCCCCCCTTGTCAAAAGCTTTGCCAATCAAAAGATGAAATCAGATTGGTTTGCAGACTGACAGCTTAGTGAATTGATAGCTTTGACAATCTGCAAATTCTGCTCCAGAATTTTCCCAGGGACTGATGACAGACTAACTGGTCCGTAATTCCCAGGGCCCTCTGTGCCCGCCCCCGCTTTGAGGACAGGGACAGCATTAGCCGCCTCTGGTCATCAGGCACTTCACCCGTCCTCCACGATTCCTCAGAGGTGCTAAACAGCTGGGCAAAGGGACTGTGGCGAACTTGTGGCCCTCCCAGTCTTGATGGGCAATGTCGGGGGCACATCTTCCCACGTCACCCTTTCAAAACAACAGACCGTTCTTTGGAAAAAGCTCTTTATTCTCCAATACATCCAGTAAAGCACAACAAGCAAAGAAAAAAGAAAAAACATAGAAACATAGCGAGTCAGAAGGGGTCTCCCGGACCATCTAGTCTGACCCCCGGCTCCAGCCGGCTCCACTCATGACATGCCCACCATGTGCATGTCCAGCCTGTCCTTGAACAGCCTCACCGATGGGGCCTCAGCCACCTCCATGGAAGCCCATTCCACACCCTCGGGGTCCTGACTGTCAGGAAGTGCTTCCTGGCATCCAAACGGAACCTGGGCTCCCTGAGCTTTGCTCCATTGGAGCGTGTCCTGCCTTCCTCTGCAGGGGGAACAGGTCTCTACCCATCTCCGTGTGACATCCCCTAACATACCTGCATGTCGCCAACAGATCCCCTCTGATTCTCCTCTTCTCCAGGCTGAAGAGACCCAGTTCCCTCAGTCTCGTCTCATACGGCATCCCCTGCAAACCGGCCACCAACCTTGTGCCCCTACACTGCACTGACTCCAACCTGACTATATCCTTCCTGTAATGAGGGGCCCAAAACTGAACACAATACTCCAGTTGCGGGCACACCAGAGTCGTATAGAATGGTAGTAATACCTCTCTCGATCTAGAAGCCACGCTTCTGGCTATGCAACCAAGGGTGGCGTTCGCCCTCTTGGCCACCGCATCACACGGCTGGCTCATGTTCAGCCTGCAGTCAACCAGCACCCCGAGGTCCCTTTCACAAGTGCTGCTCTCCAGCCACTTGTCCCCTAACCTGTACTTATGACACCCATTCCTATGCCCCAAGAGCAAGACCTTGCACTTATCCACATTGAACGCCATCCTGTTGTCTCCTGCCCACTTCCATAGTCTGTCCAGATCCTTTTGGATCTGGAGTACCTGCTCCTCAGTTGCAGCCACTGCTCCAGTTTTAGTGTCGTCTGCGAATTTGATTAGCAGACTGTTCACCCCTTCTTCCACGTCATTGATGAAAGGATTAAACAGAATCGGCCCCAGGACAGAGCCCTGGGGGATCCCGCTTGTCACTGGCCACCATCCCGATGATTCCCCACTAATGGTTACCCTCTGTTTTCGGTCAGTCAACCATGCCCTAATCCACCGGACAGTGCTTTGGTGTATCCCAAAACTCCTCAGTTTCTCCACCAGGATATCATGGGGCACTTTGTCAAAGGCCTTGCTGAAATCTAGGTAAACCGCATTTATTTATTATTTATTTATTTAGAAGGCTTCTATGCCACCGCATTCGCCAAACCCTCGGGGCGGCTCACAATAATAAATAAATAAGGACAGAATAAAACAATATAATATGAGTCAACCTGGCCCGAAAAATAAAATAAATAATATTAACACTTAAAATAGCGTTTGAATAAAAAGGTCTTCGCCTGGTGCCGAAAAACAAATAACGATGGCGCCAGGCGGACCTCTCTGGGGAGCGCATTCCATAGATTGGGCGCCACCGCAGAGAAAGCCCTCCTCCGAGTACCTACCCTCCTAATATCCTTCACGGAGTGTTCCCGGAGAAGAGCCTCTCCTGCTGATCTCAAGGGGCGGGTGGGCATATATGGACGTAAGCGCTCCTTCAGGTAACCAGGACCCAAGCCGTTTAAGGCTTTATAGGTCATAACCAACACCTTGAATTGATGCACATCCACTGCATCCCCTCCATCTAGCCATCTCGAAACCTTGTCGTAGAAAAAAAGATCATGCACAGAGTGATTTGTTGGACCCAAACTAAAAACCGCTTCCTAGAAACCTCCTCCTGAGCAACTATGTGCCCAGCCCTCTGGGAGGGCCCTTCTCTCCTGATGCGGCATGGGGTCAAGGCCCCTTTGGCTCCTGGGATCCCAGTCTGTGCCCCCACCCCCCTGGCAGTTGCAGGCTCTGGCTCTTCCCAGGGTCTGCCTGAACACCTGGAGAGGCGGCCGTGAGAGCAGCCCCTCCACCTCTTCCACCTCGATGTCTGGAGGCAGTGGTTCCCAGGCCCATCCTCCCCACCTGGAGACTCCCCCCAGGCCTGACACATGTGCCAAGAGGGACTGCAGACCCTTTTTCCTCCCCAGCAGACTGGGCATCGCATCCCGGCCTTGTTTGCTGTGGACGGAATTTGGGGCTGCTTCCGGAGGCTCTGCTAGACGGGCTCCCGTGGGGCTTTTCCTCTGGAGTGGCTTTTCTTGGGCCGCTCTGTGTGGGGAGCTCCTTTGTCTTGCGGGGTCCCTGGTTGCCTCGTTCCTTGTTGCATGTGAGAGTCGGCTTTGCACGCCCTTGACTGTCCTTGCTGGGCCCTGAAGACCAAACTCCATTTTGACAGGGGTTGGGGGGGCTGCATTCCCACAGTGGGGGGGGGGGGCAAAGACAGAAAAGGTGGGGCCGCAGGAATGGAAGCGCCCGCCTGTTGGGTTGCATGCTCTCGCTGCCAGGACTCGGCCTCGATGTGGAGATTCGGAAGAGCTGGAGATGCACCAAGCGTTGGGAGCCCGGGGGAGGGAAGGTGGCCCCCTGGGGGCCTTGCGTGTTCCGCAGGCCCGTGTCCAGGGCCCCTGCTGCCCAGGTGTGGCGTCACAGGCAGCGAGTCCTAGTCCTCCTTTCACCAGGGCAGGATTCAGGAGGGCCCCGGAACGGCCGAGCCCGGCCTGGTCCCAGCGGTTTTCCGCACTGCCCAGCTGCGAGCGGCCCCCGCTCTGCCCCCTTCCCGGGTGCGGAGCCTATTTATCGCTGTCAATGCTGCTGACTCACCACCCTGTTCCGAGCAGCCGGCTGCTGCGGGAACCAGAGCCAGGAGAACGCCGTGTTCTCTCTGCACAGAGAGGGAATTTATTTTCCTCCTCCTCTTAAAAAAAAAAGAAGTTGACGACCGACGTTATTAAACTTTGTAAACTGACAGTTATGTAATGGATTTCCCAGCAGGACAGAGACGAGTTGTGCTGCCCGTCGGAATGCGCACTGGCATACCTTGGGGGCCGGCGTCTAGGTGGCAATGTGGCAGCGGGGGACGGCAACGGGCGCCGTTCTGCCTGGCCTGGGCGTCTTTTGGACTCGGGCAGAAAGACTTAGGCCGTGTAAGCAGGGCCGCTTCCTGCCGGTGCTGTGCTTGTGCCAATCAGCTTATCAGCATATTTGAAGCTTTGCAGTCAAAACGTGAAGCGCAAGTTCTCTGCCCTGCTGACCTTCCATCTAGACATGGACACGTCCTTCCCCACAGGGGCTGGCCTGCAGCTTCGATCATCCCCAGGCATGGGAGTTGCCTGGAGTGGGCGCCCTCCCTTGAGAGCCATGCCAGCCGCTGAGGTCAGCATGAGTCACTGCTCGCTTGGTGTCCACGTGTTCCCGAGCTGTCCTCTCATTCCCTGCCCCAGAGGTGCGGCGGACGCCTTCGCCTTTCGCTGCGGGAAGCGCTCCATGGATCGTGGCAAGCCCTCCGCAACAGGGGTCCTACTCTAGGGTCCAGCCAGCTGTGCTCAGCCCCTGCAGCGGGCACTCTGCATGCCATAACTGTGGAACATGTGCTATTTTCCGTGATGGACAGATCTGTCCAGTTCACTCCTGCTCAGCCTCTCTCTCTCTGACATTCAGCTCATTCCACCCTGTTTCACACCACTTTGCACACTTCAAAGCAAATGTATTATTTTTATTTGCATTTTTCTGAGCGTGTCGAATTTTCCCAAGTGTTTCGCACCTCATGTGATGCAGCCTCGTGTCCAGACTGTGCTCCTTTCCCCTATTCTATGCATCTCCGAAGCCACAAATCGCACCCCGAAACTTGGACTGTGCAAATGATCTCTGTGCATCAGTTGTGTGCACAAATGGATCCGTTTGCATTCAAATGTGAACCCAACACATTCCTAGCCTGCTTCTTGGACCGGGTTATAAGCGATGGCTTGTGTTTTTGTAACGTTCCGGAGTCCCCCAAGCGAGCTCTCCCTTGTGTCTCATCGGCTCTGATCAGCTCTGCTTGTGTCAGCGCTCCCCAGTCTTGCTCACTAGTGAAGGGACCCGGGCTTTGGGAGTAAGAAAAAGTGGCAGCCTAGGAGGTGGGTCGGGCCTGTGGGGGGTCAGGATCCACCCGAACAGCCTCCCACACAAGCTCAGCCGAACTCAGGGCAGCAAGTCCCCTTCTTAGAACCTTCCCAGCATTCCCCACATTTCCTGGGCTTCGATTGAGAACAAGTAGTACCAGAAAGTTTCTTGAGCATTAATGAAAGAGTATTAATGACTCTTTTACTTCTGTGCAGCCCGATGGCCGAAGCATTCTGTTGTGTCACAGCAATTTCCCAAAAATTAAAAAAGATACAATGCAGATAGAGTACATACAATATAAGATTCCAGGATACAAATATAAAAAGGTTTAAAATTCCAATATTAAAAATGTTACAGCAGTTTAAACATCTAAAATCATTGTAATAAAACTAGAGTTGATTAAAGTAACTGATACAATCCATCAAATGAGAATAGCGGGCAGTTCTGACTCGGTACAATGTTGGTGCCAGGCGGGTGTCAGTGGGGAGACACGCCAAAGATCTTCAGGCTTTCATGCCAACTGTTCATTTCATTTCTTGTCTACTTAATTTTGCATTCTAGTAAAAGTTGCCTTCTGATGGGGCGACAGTAAGGTGCAGTGGTTAGCATGCTGGACTGGGACTCGGGAGATCTGGATTCTGATCCCCTCAACCAGGAAGCGCACTGGGTGACTTTGGACCACTCACCGACTCTCAGTCATGCCTACCTCGCAGGCACATTGTTGTGGGGATCAAAGGGGAGGAGGAAAACCAGTGTGGCGTAGTGGTTAAAAGCGCGGGACTGGGACTCAGAGGATCCGGGTTCGAGTCCCCGCTCGGCCGTGGAGCCAACTGGGTGACTTTGGGCCAGTCACAGCCTCTCAGCCCAACCTACCTCACAGGGTTGTTGTTGTGGGGATAAGATGGAGGAGGAGAGAAGATGTAAGCTGCCTTGAGCCCTTTGTAGGAAAAAGGCAGGATATAAATTGCCATATATATATATACACACACACACACCTTGTGAGCCATGCTGAGCGGGAGGGGAGCAAGGCCTAGCGGATTCAGCAGGGTCCCGATAGCCCTGGAGCAGCCAGTAGCTGTTTCTTTTTCTGTAAATCCATGGATCCCCCTATAAATCAGTCATAGGGACATTTCTAGGCTTCCCAACAGCCAAAATCCTCTGGGTGGTTCATGACCATTTGAAAAGATAAACTACTTTCTATAAATGTAAATGCTTAAAACAACAGTATAAAATAGAATTAAAAGCCAAAGGTAATCTATTGGCAATACTGAGATTCAAAACGGAGTAAAGGATTCTGATTGAAAAGATTTAAGGCTCCATAAAGGATTGCTTATTTATTAGATCTATTTTTCTTTTTTCTCAAGTTTGTGTGTGAAAGCCAGGCAGTGAAGAAAGCTGACAGGAAGAAAATGGATGCATGTGAAACATGGAGCTGGAGGATTGCTTTGCAAATACCCTGGCCTGACAGAAAGACGAGCAAGGGGCTCCTAGACTGAGTCAAGCTGGGACTTGTCCTGGAAGCAGAAAGGGGGGAACAGAGGCTGCTGTGCTTCGGGTGCATCACGGGAAGGCCAGACTCTCTAGGGAAGGCAATCGCGTGAGGGGAAGCCAAGGCAGAATGTCAGGCAGGAGACGGATCCAGTCCCGTCAAGGAAGGCACTGCCCGGCGTTGACGAGGCCCGAGCGTGGCTGCCGAGGCTGGGATGGCTTGGGGGATGCTCATTCATAGCGTTGCCCCAGGTTGGAGGCGAGTTCATGGCACGCGGCAAAGGATGCCGCTGCCCTACCTTGCAGGGCTCTGGGACGCAGTTCTGAGGCAAGGTGCGGGAACGTTCTCGGCCTCCCCGCTTTGGTCTGCGTTGCGCAAGTGGTTCGGGACTGCAGGTGAGGCACAGCAGATGACTCATCCTAAAATCAGCTGCACACCTGAGCCGCCGGACTTGGCGTGAAGCGTCTCAAGCAGGACCACATTCGGAGTGAATTTCCGTCCTGCATTCACGGCCCGCTGGCAGGACCCAGTTCTCCCTGCTCCGTGTGTTTGCCTTGCAGGGGGGGTGTGCTTGAAACTGGCATTGTTCCAGTGCCCGGGCAACTGGGCATGTTCCCGATCCCATGGATGGACACGAGCCTCCTTCCACACCCCAGCCGTATGCAAGGCATGGATCAGTGGGGCAAGGGTGAGCTGATTATGGGGAGGCAGAACTGCCACAGGCATCAGTATTGCAGAGGCTGTGGGAAGGCAGGCCAGCAGGTTAGGGGCAGAGAGGACAGAACCAGTGGGTAGCATGGCATGCTAGCATTTGCCTCGATGGGTCAAAAAGGGTGGGGCCACAGTGGTTCAGTCCCGGCCTCACACAAGGCTCCGGAAGCTCCTAAATGGGTCAGTAGGCCAGACCTCTTCCGCTCCCATTTCCCTCCAGCTGCTAACCTACAAAGGTAGACCACACCTGCACACTGAAGCTCTGCACCCAGAAGTCACAGGCAGCCTCGTTCCCGGAGTGGATCCAAGCCCTTTCCACAGCCCTTGGCAGCAAGTGCCACACATGAAATGAAAAACCAGTGTCTGCTTTTTGCCCCCTCCCCCCCTTCTTCCCAGTATTTTGTGTCTTATTTATTAATTAAATTCCTACTGTCTTTGCCTTGTGTCCTATGGATTGTAAATTTCAAAGCAGGGACTGTCATCGTCCTAATCTTTGCGAACCACGGGGCAGGCTTGTTCAGCTAAAAACTGCTGCGGTGGGAGTTGGAGGACCCGGATCCTGGCCCTGGCCCTGGCCCTGGCCCTTCCTCCTACATCCTAGGGATGCCCGACTCCCCTTCCCCGAGCTACGTGGCTTTGCATCTCCCCTCCAAGGAGTCCTTAAACCTTCCGGTCTCTGCCTCGCGCAGGATCATCCACCTGCCCCTCCACCCCATCCTGAATTCCCCAACATGCGAAGACCTCAATGCCACCCGGCTGATGCTCACCTCCCGCGGGCTGCCTGTCTCCTTCCTCGGGGCACCCTTAGGTCTGTGGCCCACTGATTGCCCCCGCCTCACCCCACCAAGGTCCCCGCACCCCATCCTGAAGCAGCAGCCCCTCCCTGAACCTACGGCCGGAGGTTGCCCCACTGATGACGTAACTGCCCCGTCCCATATCGCCTGGCCGATCTGCCTTCTTTCCCTTTCCGCGCTCGCAGGTCCCTGACCCGCCTAGCTTCCATTGCCAGCGCCGAGCTGCTCTGCCGGCCCCTCCTCCCCCCGCACACGCATTCACACGCACGCCGCGGCCACGTGCGGGCGCGCAGGCCGGAGACACGGGGCGGGCCGGCCTCTCCCGTGCGGACCACGTGCAGCAGCCTGCGCCTCGCCCCGCCCCGCCCGGCTAATGGGCGCGCGCGGCGGCTACGATTGGGCGGAGACGGGCCAATGGCGGCGCTCGGGGGGCCGAGCGGGCGCGGCGGGCCTCCGGCGCGGGGGCGTGGCCCGGAGCACGTGCGGCGCCGCACGTGGCCGCGTGGCGCCCGCCCTGAGCCCGCCGGTCCAGCCGCCGACTAGGCGCTGTGCCGGTCCAGCCGCCGCTCAGAGGCGCCGAGCGGAGCTGCGGAGCGGAGCGGTCGAAGGCAGCTGCCGGCAGAGGAGCTCCGATTCCGCCCTCCTGCTCTACTACTAGCAGCAAGCGCCACCCGCTTCCAGACCTCTGCAGCTTTGAAGCACCGGAGGAGTTCCCGCGCCGCGGACGAGTGTGCCTCTGGGCGCGTGCAGAGGGCGTCCCCCGACCGACCGGCCGACCGACCGACCGACGTTGTTTGCGGAGAGTCCCGAGGTAAAAAGAGTTCGGCGCCTCTTCCCTTTTCCCCTGTAAAGGAGTTTTCCGCCGGCCACCTCCTGCGTGTGGATGCGGGGGATCCCTGCCTGGGGCGGGGCAGTTCTGTATGGCCTTTCGCTGAGGCGATGGAGAAATTGCCTTGCTGCTCTTAACGCTGTTGGTGCGGTGTTGGTGCAGGTGCGTGTAGCTCTGAGGGTGTGCAGAGTACCAGCAAGCGCTTGGGGCGGGAGCGACTCGGGGTTTGGGGGGGGGGGGGGGGGGATCTTTCAAACCCAGATCTATACAAGTCGAGTTGCTTTTGCAGCTTCTGGTTCCCTCTTGGGCTGGGAGGGGTTGCTGTGTAAATGATTGGTAGAGTGAAGAATAATTTACAGTGTGATCCTATGCATGGTTAAACAAGCTAGAGACATACAACTCCCGGTATCCCCCCTGCGGCGTGGCTGCCTGGGGAGTGCTGGCACCTGTCGGACCTTTGTTTGTCTAAACTTGTGTTGCATCGCACGCTAAACCATTTTCCCCCGCCGCCCTTTGTTAAGCTGATTGAGACTGCAATCCTATGCCTACTTACCTGGGTGTAAACGCAGTTTAAAAATGGGGCGGTTTCGTTCCGATGGAGTTTTGGCTTGTCTTGGGGAACATCTTTCATCTGCCTATCTCATCTGTTTATATTTGTAACCTTTTCTAGTTAATATGTTCATTGGTTTGTCGTTTTTAATTGCAAGGTGTGGAAAGAAAGGAATGCAATTTGGCTGTCCTTGCAGCCTGGGTTTAATTACAAAAAAATTACCTTTGGGGACTTTTTGCAAATATATGGATAGGTAGAATAAGGATCACGTTCCTTATTATGAGGCTGTCTGTAAATAGATGTTTTATTGTATTTTCGTAAATGTATGAACTTGGCTAGTAAAATGACTGAGCCAGTCAGACGGACTTTTCAGGCTGCCATTAGGTGAGCATAGCTGCCTTAAGTGCAGAAGCATGAAACCTGACAGGTACGATTTAATGCGCTAACCCCTTCTCATATTTGAACGTGACACTTAAAAAGCATCAGCAGGCGCAGCTCACTTCTGGTCACGAGCCCCCAAAACTTAAGCACAGTGCCGTTTGTGGCGAGTGCAGTTCTCTCTGTGCTTACTCAGGAGCAAGTCGGGAAGTGACCTCCAGGAAAGCCAGCCTGGGATTGCAGTCCATGAGGGCTGTTTGCACCTTCTAGAGTGTGCAGTTGTCCCTGGCAGGGAAGGAGGGACAGATAACTTTTCGCCAGATGCAGAGGAGTTGGCTGGATGCTTGTGGAGAAGTGTGATGCATGTGACCCACGCAGGGACCTGCCTGTGCACAGGCAAGCTTGTTAAATCTTAAATAAATCTTGTTAAATCTTGTTAAAGCTTTTTATGGACTAGTAACTTTGTGGAGTTGTTTGCCCTGCTGGCTGCTAACTCAGCGGTAGCTCCAGGAAAAGTACTAATCTTGGGCATAGTTTACAAGGGGAGCACCCTGTTCTTCTGTAGTCATTTGCTTACTGCTCATTCAAAGTGTGGGTGTGGGGGGAGCAAAACCAAAAGAATAAAGGCTTTAAAATACTGTTTCAGATAGGTAACTGATCTTTGAAATTCACTGCCAGTAGATGTGGTATTGCCCATTAAGCCAGATGGATCCACTTCCTGGAGGAGGCAAAAAGGAGTTGATAGAACTTCCATGTTCAGGAGCAGTCTACTCCCAAATGTCAGTGGAAATGGAAAGCTATTGCTCCCTGTAGGCATTGGGTCGGCCACTGTAGGAGACAGGTGTGGTTTTCCTCTGGTCTGATCTAGCAAGGCTTGGCTCATCCTTTTCTGGAAAGTTCTGCTCTGTGGCAACTTGACTTTTTAAATAGTAAGGTAGGTTAGGTGAAAATCCAGTGGCAGAATGGAAGTGCTGCTCGTTCAGCTTACACTGAACCTTGTGTGTGCTTACTTGGGAGTAAACCCTATTTAACCCACGAGGGACTGCTTTCAAGTAAGTCTGTATAGGATTTCTCTTCTGATTTGAGCTCTGTTACAAATCTTCTGAAACTCAAATACTTTGGCCACCTAATGAGAAGGAAGGACTCCCGGGAGAAGACCCTGATGCTGGGAACAATTGATGGGAGAAGAAGAAGGGGTTGGCAGAGGATGAGGGGGCTGGATGGGGTCACTGGGGAGGTGGGTGTTGGGTTGGGTGGACTCCGGGGGATGGTGGAGGACAGGAGACCCTGGAGGAATGCTGTCCCTGGGGGTCCGATGGGTCAGACACGACTTAGCGATTAAACGCAACAAGAACTGAGAAGGCTCTTGCTCCCACTCTTGCTCTTAGTCAGCACCACGAAATTTCTGATTAAAATTGGGCTGTTGATCTTCCAGCCGCCTGCAAGAGCTCTTGGAGGACAAAGACGCAAAGCACAGTTCAGACCTTTTTTCGTTGGCTCGTGAGCCCTGCGGTGTCTCACGCGCGGATCTTCTAAAGTGTCTCTCTTGCACGGCATGTTCCCTTCCCACTGTCCTGCTGTAGGTGGTCGCCAGATTGGTTTGTTGCTGTAGACAGAACAGAGACTCGCATAGTGCCTTAAAGACTTAAACAAATTCTTTATTAAGAATCTTGCCACCTTGGGCTTGAACTGCATTTGCAAGTTCCCAGCTGCAACTGGGGAAGGAAGCCAGTGGGGCGGACTGAGGGGCAGCTCCTTGCTTCCTCATATTTTCTTCTTCCTTGGCCTGGGACTTGGCAGCTCCGCTTCTGAGCGTCATCCTTGGGCAAGAGAGGGTTAACAGCCCCCCCCATGCATCAGTGAATGGACCTGAGGTGCTGAATGGTGGGAGGCTGACCCGGAAGCAGGAGAGGGACGCCAAGGGGCCGTGCTGCTGTGGGGGGGGCTCCCCCCCCCGGCGGTTGAGTATGGCGCATGCCAGGTCACGTGTCTCATGTGCAAACAAAGGGGGCAGCAGGTGGATGCTCGCTCTGGGCCTGGATGTGTGCGCAGAAGCATCTGTTTCAGTGCCACGGCATCGTTAGCAGTGGGTGGGTCCTGCGGAGATGGTGTAAGGCAGGGGGAGCAGGTGGACGGGCGGCGCGGCGGCTCCGCGCATATCTGTCGTGCGCGTGCATGGCCGATGAATGACGCCGTGTGACTGGCTGTCCTGTGCGTGGGTCACATGTGGAGTGCTTTCGCCAGCAGACGCGCAGGCACCGACGACAGACCCGTGTGCGCAGCGCTGCCAGGCGCACGGGCGGATTGGCCGAGCGCGCGGCGCTGGGGTGCGTCCGCGCAGGCTCGCCACATACCGTGCCCCACCCTCTCCGAGCTGGAGCCCTGCAGAGGCTTGGGACTTCAACGCCCATCAGCCCCAGCTAGCTAGGGCGATGGGTGGGGATGCTGAAAGGTGTCTTCTGAAGCATTTAGAGGAGATTGTAGGGGTGCCGCTCTAATTGTTGGGGGGGGGTGCAGGAAGGACATGCATCTGAAGGACACGGTTTCCCTCATTCCTCAACCCCCAGTGGTGACCATATAACAGGAAAAATCCCCCTTCAGGTCTATCCACAGCACAATCCTGCCCTTTATGCGACCCACCCTACATCTTTCGGTACTGAAATGACCTAGATACCAGGGCTGGAGTGTGCCTGTGATGGAGCACGCAGGAGAACTCTGTTCTTCGCAGGCGGACTGCGTCTGCAGCTTGACCCATGGGGTCTGGCACTCCCGAGCAGGAATGCCGTCCAGGAAGGGCAGCAGATTCCGGCTCCGAACACCTGGATGGGGCGTGATTGCTTTGACGCAAGCTCGTTCTGCCAGTGGGCACGGCTGAGCCGAGTGCGCACACGGTGCTTATTAGCGGGGTGTCTCTGCCGACGCAGCCTCTGGGGGAACATGCCCAGCCGCCTGACAGAAAGGTGTAGCCAGGTTGTGAAAGGAAGGCGGCCGAGCCCTGGAGAGCTGGGCATCTCTCCCCATCCCTCCCTCCCTCCCTCCCGTGGCCAGATTCTCATGATCTGGCTGCTGCGGCAGGGGCACCGTTGGACTGCCCCAGAGTCCTCCTCCTGGCAGGAAGGAAGAGCATCTGAAACGGGCCATGTGTGTTTGTGCCTTTCCCCCCTTGCTTGCTCTGCAGATCGGCAGAATCGCAGCCCTTGGCTCTGCGTTTTGTGGATGTGCTGCGTCAGGCCAGGCTGGAGGGGGCCACACTGTCCTGGGTGACCTACGTCTGGGCACTGGGAGGCAGTTGAGAAAAGGGGGGCCGGTTCTCCAGGCAAGAGGTGGCCTGCAGGGGTCCACTGCTGAGTCAAGATTTGGGTTTTTATGGGCTAATCGTGAGGGTGTCCTGCAAAATTCTTTGTTGCCTTTATGCCAGCGGATGAGTGAGGGTCAAGCTGTGGGTGTCTGTGCCTCCCCCCCCATAGGTTGGGCAGCAGCGCCAGCCATTCTGTGCCAGCCTTTTGGGAGCCGTGCCCGTCGGATGTGTGGGACTCCCAGGGCCAAGAAGGCTTGTCTGTGCCAACGAGATATTAGGGTGCAGAAATTGCTCTTCAGAGAAGTGCAGTGCTTGGTTTCTTTTAAAGCCAAGCTTCTAGTTCCCACAGAGGAGGAGGTTTCACTGCATGAGCCGGTTTAAGGCAGACCTTCAGCTTGAAAATGGCCAGGGCAGCTCAGAAGAACAAAACAGAGTAACAAAACCCGAAAGGTGGTGCTGATGCTGGTCACGTTTGCTGAGTACTGGCTTTATTCTTTTCTCATGGAATCCACCCCTGGAATTTTCTTTTATTAAGCCAGCTAAAAATAGAAGGAAACAAGTAGTCAGTAATAAAAACCCAACATTAAAATTGACAGGGTGCTTCAGAATGCTTGAAACAACTGCAGAAACCAGATTAACAAAATACGGAGATGAGAGAACCTGAGGAGGGGGAACAAAAAAAGGGGGGGGGGGGGCAGGAAAATTCAGGGCAGAAAACCTTTTTCTGTACCCCCTCCGAACTTTTTAAAGGTTTGGGGTGGGTGAGAGACTTTTCCTGAATCTTTCTGTAGCAAAACAAAACCAGGAGATTTGCATATTACGGGCTGCTGGATTTGGATTTCCTGGCCATTCTGTTTGGGGTGTGGGGGGAGGGATTTGGGACCTCTCAGAGGGATCTGTGCTGTGACGGATACATGCATGCTGCGTGCTTGGACCTTGGTCAAAGGTGTGCCTTAAAGCAGCTTCTCCCTCATGCTCTTCTCTCGCCAGACCGTCCACTGCCAGTTATGGAGAACGCCATGAGTGTCTCCTCCCGCCAGTCCCTGTATTCGGCGGAGAGCGCCACCAGCGAGGAAGAGGAGGAGGAGCACGAGCTTGAGGTCTTCCTTTTGGACAGTGGGAGTGACGTGGAGAAGGAGACGGGCCCCGTGCAGCACCAGCGAGACGCGTACTCAGATCGGCAGGCGCTTCTCTTCTCACCGGGATCAGGACGGACTAGCCCTGGCCTGGTTTGCCGGGACCACAAGTGCCGGACACGGAAGCCACTTGGCTTGCTGGCTTCTGCCAGGCTGCGGCCCACCGGCCCCCGCCACCGTCCCCCCACGGCGCTTGAGGGGGCATACTGCATGCATCTGATGGATACAGGCGGCAGCTTGCCCAGGCAGCCCGTGATCCAAACGAGGACCAAGGGTGGCGGACGCAAACGCCCGAGCGGTGGTGCTGTAGCAGGCGGCCAGGGCCACACGACGCGTGTGCCACAGCCTTCTCTGCGTGGAGGAAAGAAGCCACGGAATGAGGAACCGGCTGCGCAGGAGGATCCACACACGCTCTGCTGGCCTGAGGGGGACCTCCTCTTCGCACGAAAGGTCAGTCCGCCAGCAGCGGCGAGGGAGGCTGGCTTAGCTAGGGAAGCCAGACCGACTCCCAAGGAGCCTGCCCAACCAGCCCCGCTTCTGGCCCTCATGGGCATTAGGACAACTTTGAAAGTGCCTCGGGAATGTCTCCTGGTACCTTAACAACCAGCCGGGGTCCAGACGGGTTTTCTGGGTTTTAGAAGAGCAGGGAAGATCTGAACCCGGCTCACCAGACTAGGTGCCTGCCCTTTGAACTGGGAAGTGAGAACAGTAGACAGTCCCCTGCTTTCGTTCCCGCATTAGCAATGTTACTTGGGTGCAAGTCTTTTTGGCCCCTCCGGGGTTCCTGTGTAGCTTCTCCTGCTTACTTCCCTGTTTTTCTCTTTTGCTTCTGCAGTGTCAGGAACTCCAGGGCTTTGTCCAGCCTCTGATAGAGCTTCTCAGCAGGCTGAAAATGGGCCGCTTTGCCCAAGGTGAGGAGCCGTGCGGCAACCGCTGGGCCTTGGCTGTCGGGGGAACAGCCCCTTGTTTCATCTTGTGGTTCCGATCAAGAGTCCTGGAATGGTGCTGAAGTTGTTAAATACTGATAGAAAGGTCTAGAAAAGATGTGGAGTGCAGGCCAGAGAATCCCTTTTTCCTCTGGACCTTTGGAAGATGGGAAGCGGGTCTTTCCTCCACAATTGTCTGTGATTCCCCCCGGCATTTTTTCTAGGCTGTCGCATCTCTGTTTGTGGACTGCCCTGTGATGCAAAACAGGCAGGGGTGTGCCAGGAGGGACGCCAGTCAAGCAGCTCTGGGCTGCAGATCACTGGCTGCCCCTCTTCTCCTCCTTGGCTTGGAGCCATCGCAGGAGAAGTGCAACCCAAGATCCTGCGGAAGGTTTTGGATCAGACGCATCATGCCTTTCCTGGGAGAGCCGAGCGAAGCCGAACCTGCAGGCTGCCTTACCCTCTCCCACAACCGAGGAGGCAGCAGCTGGCCCTGGATGGAAATTCAGCCTTTTCGTGGTTGTTGTCTGCCTTTGGCTTCAGCGTTTTTAGTTTAGTCTAGTTTTTTAAACATTCCAAAGGCTTCCTTAAGAGCATTTCAAAACAGCAGGAGGAGTCCACACACAGCCAAATGGGCCCAGTTATGTAATAAATATATTTCATTTCTCTCGCTGGGGAGGAATTATGTAATGGCAGCTCTTCAGGGGAAAATGAGCCACGCCTCCTGAAACAAGATTCTGCCTTCTCATGCAGGCTGCCTTTATAACTAGTGGTTGCAAAGGGCTGGAAGTGACATCCAGGTGCTAAATGTAGTATATCGTGTGTGTGGGAGAGGGAGAGGGACTTTCCTGCAGTTAACTGCAGTCCGAAAGCAGCTGAAAGTTGCCAAGTTAGGGAAGTTTGAGTGCAGTAAGCTTTTGTTATGATCCCGCAAGGTGTTTCTTACAGTTCCAAATGGGGAGCTGGAATTCAAATGTAGAATTGCACTGGTCCTCTTATGCAGTGGGCTGCACGTTCCTCCACGTGGCCTAATTTATTTATTTAATATTATATACTAATGCACCTCCCATGGATGGATATAAATCGTGACCACATTTATACGCTTACTTGCTTTAAGAAAAGCCATCAAAGTAGTGTACAATGATTTGAAACAATCCTACTCTGAAAGAAAAAAAAAATGGGGAAGTTAAAAGCAAGTAACACTAGATCTAATCTCAAAGGCTAAATTAAAAGGATGTCTTTACACCCTTCCGAGGCACCGAGAGAGGGGTGCTCTCACGTGATGACCCCCCCCCCCCGTGCCATGCATTTTCCCAAGCAGGGAGAGGTGGGTGTTCATAAAATGATCCTTTTCTGCAAGCAGCACCAAGGGAGCCCAGCCCGCACGCTGCCTGGCTGCCACCGGGCAGCCGAGGAGCACAGCCGTTGGAACGGTGGCGGGCTGAGCAGCATCTCTTTCTCGCTTCGGTTTTCCAGGGCTCAGCAGCTTTCAGCAGAGTGTGGCCATGGACAGGATTCAGCGGATCATCGGAGTCCTACAGAAACCAGAGATGGGGTAAGCGTGTGGCCCCAAGGGACATGCACAGATCTTGGGCGCATTTCCCACCCAGGCCATTGTGGGAAGGACAGCCGGACGGCCAGCCAGCCACACACCGGCCCCTGGCAAGGGCGTCTGACAGGCTCCTGGAAGTCCAAAGCCTGACAGGCTGTTGCACCCGCCGGGGACTTCCTTCATGCCCCTCCCCGGGGTCAAATGCTAGGCTCCAAGCTCCTCAGGACGGAGACCCAGCCCTGCTGCTTGGCAGAGCTCCGTGGGTGTTGGCATTGTGAGGAGGATGAGCAGCACTGGCCGCTGCAAATGGGGCCGGGGGCGGGGCAAGCATGTCAGTGTGCGCAGCCCTTGGAAGCGGAATTGCGTTTGCCCCTACCTGGCTGGGCTCCACGGGGACATCCATGGCTCTGGGGGCAAACGCTGCACCTGTGCTTATGCGCCTCCTCTTTCCTCCTGCAGTGGGCGGTATCTGGGCACCCTGTTACAGGTGGAGAGGATGCTGAAGCTTTGGTTCCCCCGTGTCACCTTGAAGAACTCGTGTGCCGACTGCGGGGCAGCAGCGGAGACGGCCGAGGAGAGAGACAAGGTTTGCTCCGCTCTTCTCATCTGGTGCCTTTGGGCTGAATGGTTGCAGTCTGCAGAATCAGTGAGGACCTCGGCCCTTCAGATTGCCCAGAGATGCAGGGGCGGGCTGTTGGCAGATCGGTCTGCACTCACCCACCCCACACACACGCACTACAGGGTCTCACTGCATGTGAAAAAACCTAGCCGATCAGTCTTGCGGGATCTGGCCCTCGCCTCTTCTGCGACCAGATATTCTTGGTGCATACAGGCAGGGTTTTACTGGCTGATTTTGAGTCAGCCCTCGGAGACCTGTGCCTTACAGGTGGGAGTGACACAGCTGAAGGGGGTTCCAGCTTGGTTGAGAGTTTCTATACCAAGGCTGGGTGGCTCGTGACTTTCAAAGGCAGATGGGCTGTCGCTCACAGCATTGCTCACCATTGCCTGTGCTGGCCGGGCAGATGGGAACCATAGTCCAGTCCTTTCTTGAGGACCAGTTTGTCCTGTCATGGAATTCTGTGAGGTGGGGTGTTCCCAGATGTTTTCTAATATTTTCAAACTGCTTTCAGCTTATAATTGGAAGTCACCCTGTTTGGGCTGGAAGTTAACGCGTATAAAAGTGTATAGAAATAAAAGTAAAATAAAAATAACGCGTATAGAAATAAAAGTGACTGATGGACCCCCCCTTTCCTCCCACAGCCCTCCATGGAAGAGAACGTGGCCAGCAAGTGGGCCGCGTCCACCCCAAGCTCCGTGCGGAGCCCTCCCGGGGGGAAGCCTCTTGTGAGCCCTGCCTCCCCTGACAGCACCCCCGGCACTCCCTGGGCAGAACCAGCACCGTTTCTGGCCGACTGGCCTGCCATGAACTTGACCTGGATTCACACTGCCCCCATTTCAACCCCCCCCTTGGGGCAGGTGGACTTCAGCCAGATGGGCTCCACCATCAAGCAGGCCTTGCTGGGGCCCAGCATGAGTGCCTATGGAGTTGTTGTCTTCTTCCAGAACAACCTTGCCACCCTGGGTCCCTACGACCACACCTCCCCGGCCTCTTGCCATTCCAACACACCCCTTCCGGGCTCTGCGGAGCATCCTCGGTGCCGGAGCTTGCCGGGCCCCACGGTGGCAGGGAGCCAGCTTCCCAGAGGGACTCTTGACCGCTTCTCAAGGTCTCTGCCCCGTTTGCCTACATCCAGTGAAGAACGACAGAAAATGGGCAGTGGAACATCTCCGTATTCCAGCAGCTCCTGATACTCTGTTACATGCATTTCCCAAATGGTGTGAATTTTCTTCCCCCTTCCCCTTTTTTTAAAACAAATGTTTGCCTTCCCTTTGTTTTTGTTTTGTTTTGTTAACTTAAATAATTTCATATGCATTAAAGAATGGATGCAAAACTTGGTCATCCATCAGGCCGAGAGGGAAACAGGTCTGGGTTTCAATAAAGGCACTGCAGTGGTTGCCAACTGAGCTTGCACAAAGTGTGTTTTTTCTGTGGGTGTGACACTTCATGCGTTTTGGGAAGAACATGCTGTGTTGTGGAGGCTCTCAACATTTTTCCAGGTGTCTTTTCCAGAGCGCTGGACCATTCTAGGCAAAATCTAGCACATTGCAGAGCAAGTCCTGCTCAAATGGACAAAGAGCCACCTTGCCCTCCATCTTGGAGACCTCCAGGATGTTTCCAGACCCTCTACTCCTGTTCCAATCTTCTAGCACAGGATACTCAAAATAGAAGCATTACTAAACCTGCTGGCTGTATGGGCACCACACCCCAAGGTTGTTGATGCACCCATCTTTGCATTTACTCAAAGCTCTTGCACCACATTCCAGTAATGAAAGGCACCATCCTTTGTGTGTTTAGGCAGAATAGCCTACAACTCTGAGCAAATCCATTCTGGCTGGGAGTTGTTGGCACTTTTCCCGTCTAAACAAGCAGAGGACTGTACCTAAGGCAACCAGTAAATGATCAATGAGAAGGCCCAAGGAAATGGGCAGAAATGCAAGTTGAAATGGAAGTTTTGCAACCTTTGCAAGGGGTGGGGAAAAAGAACAGCTCGGCAGGTGTTTGGACAGGGCACCTGGGCTGGGAATGCAGCCCCTGGCAGGGGCCTCTCCCAACACCCTATAGCAGGAATGGGAGCAGAAAGACCAGTCAGAAAAACCAGTGCTGCTGCTCAGGTGAACATGCAGTTGGAGGGTTGTGTGTGCAAGAATCTGAGCAGTTTCTACTGGCCTTCGGGACTTGAGTGATGGATGTGAATTAATTGAAAAACAAGGGCAGAACATCAAAGGGAAGTTTGGGTGTGGGTACACATGGATGGGCTTGCCAAGCCAGGCTTCCAGAGGTGGCAGCAGGTTTGCTCGCAGTGCAGTTATTAATTTTGTGTTAGATTATGAAGTGTGTGTCACTCCAAGGATCAAAGCAGGTTTTGTGTTGCTTTGACCTAATACATCCAACTATCCTTGAAAGTGAAAAAGGTTGGAGCTTAGCAGAAGGACTCCTGAACACAGAAGGTCACGAGGGATGCTATCATCTCTGGGAAGAGCTATGCATCACTGCGGCCAGCCAGAATAGACCAGCGTGGCAGAAGTGGAGGAGCCAAAATAGCTCTTCCTGTTAAAATTACAGCAATGCTACATTACAGATTAACTGCTGCATTGCAAGACCTCGCTTGGTAGCAGAATATATGGAGGAAACGAGGCAGCTTATTGGAGCCTGATGCAGCAGAGCAAGGAGGCAGCCAAGAATGCTTCGGGGAATTTGACCTAACAGAAGCAGAATGTAGGGCGGACAGCGGTGAGTTTTAACCCAAGTGTGGTACTCAAAATGAGAATTCTGTAGTGCAGTTGCACCACCTACTGCTAACTGAAGAAGTAGCCCAGCCTTGCCTGTCAACATACTTCAGGCTGCAAGCCTGTGCGACAGCATTCCCAACTTGGGACCCTCGAGGTACCTTGAAATGCAACAGCCATCAGCCCTGTCCTAGCTTGGAATCACTGCCAGGGGAAGAAAATGAGTCTTTTTGGAGGCTGCTGCATTCATTCATCCATCCACCTTGGTCTGTGGCAAGCACTGTAAAATGTTCACACACAAGCACATTTCACGCTGTGTTGCGCTCGTCTTCCTCAGATTGCTTGTTCAAAAGACTTAAAAGTTTACCCCGGGGTGGGATGGGATGCTTCTGAGCCCGTCCCATTCAATATGGGGTTGGTCATGAGGAACTCAATTCTCAGCTGAGCCCTTTTTTAGATTGCTGATCGTTGCTTCGTTTTGCTTTGCGTTCGCAGGGCCAACACCTTGCCAATGAAATACACGAATTATTTCTACCACATTAATGATACGAATACAACACTTTTTAGAAAAGTCCCTCACAACTTCATGCAACTAGGCCTTGACAAAGGCTGCAGCTCCTTGCAAATGCCTGGAGTGTGGGGCGTGCCTTTTTTACACACACACACACACACACACACACACACACAGAGAGAGAGAGAGAGAGAGAGAGAGAGAGAGGATGTTGGGTCGCAGCCCTGCTTGCAGCCATTCCCGGTTTCCGGGCGAGCCCGCAGCGCTGCAGGCCAGGCGAGAACGCGCGAGGGCGCCGGCGGAGGCACCCGAGGCGGGAAGCGAGCATGCGGGGCGCGACGCAACCCGCGTCCCCGGCCTCGAAGGGCCTCCTCTCGCGCTTGCGCCCTGGCAGGCGGCCGCCGCGCCCTCGCCGTTGCCGTGGTTACCGGGCCCCGGGAGAGGAAGGGGAAGGGGCGGGGCGTCCGGGCCCCGCTTCCGGCTGCGGGTTGGTCCGCCGCTTGGGGCCAGCGGGCAGCCGCGAGGTGAGTCGTCGCTGCTCGGGGAGCTTCTGGGGCGCCTTCTCTTTGGGGCGCGGTAGGCCGCGCGCATCCTGGGCCTCGAGTAGTGGCCGCTGCCCGGGGAGGGGGGGAGGGGGAGCGAGCCCGCCCGGGCTGTCCAAGGCCGACTGTGCTGCTGCTCTTTGACGGAGCGCAGTGCTCGCCTTTCCTCGGGAGGGGAAGTGAAAGGCCGCCCCCCGGTGGCGGGTGGGTTTGAGGTTTCCCGCTAACATGATTTGCTTAAAGTACAAATTATTATTATTACTATTATTATAACATTTCTATGCCGCCCCTTGCCGAAGCCTCGGGGCGGCTTACAACACAATAAAATACATTGAAATACAATAGAACAGAATAAATTACCACTAAATACAAAAAATACAAAAAAATGCAGATACAAGAATCATTTGACAAAATGAAAACACGAAATTCTCTCTCTCTCTAATGTCACTTTAGTGCACCTCTGCACCGGAACCATGGCTTCCTAGTGGTTTGTTTGCTTGTTTTTCTTTCATTTTCCCACTCTTTCAGAAATACCCCCTTCCATCCAAAATTGCAATACATCCATTGAAGGTTTAGTACCCTCCCCTTTTATTAATACATGTTCAGTGAACTAACCCCATATATTGTTAAAATCATTCTTTATCAATCCTTCTTTCACCTTTATCTCACATGTCAACTTACCATTAACTGCTATATTCCAAACATCTTTATACTTTCTCATTAATGGAAGATCCCGTTTCTCCTTCCAATTCTTTGCTATTATCAGTTTTTCTGCTGATACCAAATTTATTATTCAGTCTTTACTATTCCATTTCTTTTCACAAAATATTAATAATGCTATCTCAGGATCTGCTTCAATTTTTAAGATTTTATTAGATTTCTGAATCACCTTTCAAATATTGTTTTTCCAGGTACAGGGGCTTGTATGTCTTAGAAGGATTATACACAGTTAAAAGTAAAAAGTTATACTGAAAAAGCAAAATAGCAGCTAAAAGCAATATTTAAGGGTCACCCTGTGGTTCTAGTGACCTACTTGCATTGTAGTGCATTCATACGTTCAAAGTGGTTCATATACGTAATATTAATAGATTCACATTTCCAGGTGGCTGTGTGAGATTTGTATGTATGTGCACATAGCCTGAAACTGATAGTAGCAGAGTTATCTTTTTGAAAAATACTTTAGTGTAGTGGTTTGAATGTTGGAATGGGACTTGGGAGATCTGAGTGCAAGTTCTCATCTGACCCTGGAGCTCCATGGGTGACTTTGGGCTGATCCCTGACCCTCAGCCTAACCTACTTCCCAGGGTTTTTTGTGCTGGTAAACTGGAGAGGAAGAGGACAGTGCAAGCTACCAAGGGTTCCTTGCAAGGGGAATGTAAGAACTGAGTAATTGTATTTGCAGGATTCTGATGGGTGTTCCTGGCATTGCATAATACTCTCCATCTCCTCAAGGAAAGTTACATACTGTCTGCCTTAAGACAACTTTGTGCGATCCCCATATTGCAGATAGGAAAGCTGAGGGCAAAAGAAATTGTGGCTTACTTGAGGCTTATGTCAGAGAAAGGATTTGAACCAGGACTTATTTGCATGACTAGGCACCGTACTAACCCTGAACATTTTTTGTGATGCACACTTAGTTCTGGATGTGTGTGGGTTTTGGGGGGGGGGGTTCCTGCTTAATATCAGGTATCCTATTGAAAGACTCTGCATGTTCCAGAAGCGAATGACCTCTGATACCTTGATGTAGAAACAACCACACCTAAGATGTCCCGCCACTTGAAATTTATCGCCCGGACGGTGATGGTCCCAAACAACAATGTGGACGGCGCCTACCAGGTTCTCAACAGGTAGAAAAGTTTACTTCAGTCTCACTGTGTTCCAGGAGTGCCGGCGGGGGTTCTGGGAGGGAATGGGTGGCTTGGGTCTGAGCTACTCGCTGTGATTTAGGCGGATGAATGCACGTGTGTCCCCTCTGTTGATGCAAAGGAGAATGGAAGACCCTTGTGATCAGCGGTTTTATGCAACTTTCTTTCGTTCAGAGAGGGGAACTGTGTCTTCATGTCCGTAATGATGTAATGATGTCTCGTGCGAATCCTGTGCTTTAGTGGAAGTGTGCCTGTGATACCCCCTACTGGCCAGATATCATGATCGGGAGCATTTTCTGCTTTTATCAACAATGTTTCCGCAAGACCTGCAACACTCACGTGATGCCTTGGTTGTGTGTTGTTGCTTTCAACTACACAAATGGATGTTCGTTATGTTCATCTGAAGAGCATCCGCTCCTACAGTAGGCAGATGTTTGTGTTAAAGAGCCCCTTGAAAGATTTCTGCCTGCAAACCTCTCCTTTTTAGTGAAGCTTAAATTGGAAGAGCATCCGTAGGGGAACTACAAGGGACTCCATCTGGAGCATTCTTCCTCCAAGCCTCCTTAATGCTAGATGGATCCCATGGAGGCAGTTCTGTTTGTCGTGCATTTCGTGTCGGATGTTAAAGTTGTGCTAGGGCGTGTGTGTCCCCTCCTGGGCCCAAGGCTCCCAAGGAGGCCCTCCATCTTTTCCACCAGTGGATGGGTGATTTCCTGGCTTTTGCACCATTTCCCCTGCCTCTCCATTCTGCAAGTGCCTCTTGTATGGCATAGCTCTGGCAGTCTGAGCTTTTAAGCTAAAAGAGGCGTGTAGCTTTGGCCCTGCCCCTTTTGGACTTGTCTCAGCCTGCCCCTGGCATGCAGTTCCCGTAAGGGTCTTCAGAAGGAAAGACCTTGATCCCTCCTGTCCCCCAAGGCGCACGGTTGTTTGCTTGCTCGCTTCATCCAAAGAGCACTGGCGCAATCCCGCAGGCAGTGTGCCCTGATGCACATTGCTGTGATGCCTGAGGCAGACCTGTCTTCTCGAACTTGTTTCTGACGCAGTTGCGTTGAGACAGAGGGGGGCCTTTTGCAGACTGAACAAAATGGCTGTGCTCCAGCTGGCAGTCACGGGGTTTCGTCCACAGGCATGTCTGTTTTCTGCTACGTTCTGATGCCAGGAATGGGATTGGGGGCGAGATATTCTGCAGGGATTGGTTAGATTGATACCTTTGGACCTTGAAATGGGGCCTCCTGTTTGAGGCGGAGGTCTAGGGATAGGAAAGACTGTGTGGGGTGAATGAATGAAATTGGGATGAGAGCTCTGTTTTTCCTCCCAAGTCTTCACATCCGTAGAAGTCTGTGAGACACACCGTGCTAAACCGGATGATAGAATGTTAAGAGCAATATACCTTCACCTGCACACAAATCTGAGTCGCCTCTTGGTCTCCAGAGGCTTTGCTGAGTTGTCTCCTAAAGCACCTAAAATGCCTGTTTGGGGTGAACAACCTTGGTACATCTGAAGCAGTGCTGAGGAAGTAGCAGGAGAAAGAACGAAAGGGGCCTGAGCAGGTCAACACATGTAGAATGCAAGAAAGGCGGAGACAAGAGAGTGGAAAGGGCAGAAACCAAGGACTAAAAGCTTGAGGTGGGAAACAGTTTCCTACATGTGCCAGCATTAGCCTGAGGCTGTTTTTGGAAGGACCCTTAAATGTTTGGGGCAGGCACATGATGGGTGTTATGCAGGGGGACAGAGGAAGAAAATGCTTTGTAGTGTCTCAAGCATTCAGATTGCTAGGAAATTGGGGGGGGGGTTCTTTCTTGCCTAGTGGGAGGCCGGTGCAAGGTGTGTGTGACTGGAGAGAAACAAAAGGTTCTGCAAAGGGATTGGAAAAACCCTTGATAGGTTCGCCCTGAGTGGCAGGCAAGACAGTGGTTTTCTTTCTTAAGACCAAACGGGGGGTCTCCTACATGTGCGTGGCCTCTTTTTGTCTGTGAAGCATCTGGGGTTTTTTTCTAGCAAGACACCCAGTGGAGAATTTACGGGGTTGGATTAGTCATTAACTGAGCAAAAAGCCTCCCTGAGATGGGGGGAAATGCTGCCATGTGAGGATCTGTTACTAGCAGCGGCAGCTGCTGGCTTCTTGGGGGGTTTTGACTGCCTCCCTTTATGTGCTTCTGGTTGTTCAGCCAGGGCTCTTGCTGATTGCTTGAAAAATAATGTGAATGGCAGTGGCTGTGCTCTGTGTGTGTGTGTGTGTGTGTGTGTGTGTGTGTGTTTCGCTTAGTCCTGAACACGTTTTGTCCAAGTGCCGGTGCGTCACCAACAAACCAAACGTGTCTTTCTCACAGCCCCAGCCCATGAGACCCTAAGCGGGATGTGCAGGAGGTTGCATAACTCCATTCCGAGAAATGGCTACACCAGGATTGGCCCTGCTGCTGGGTGGGAGAAATGACAGAGCTGTCTCTCATTGGGCACCAGGTGACGGTGGGCGGCACTCGGACTCCATTCAGGACTATTTTCCCACACGCACGGCAGGCTCCATGTGAATGCAGACATTGCACTGACAGATGTCTGGAATTGTTTCAGACTCGGCTAAAGACAAACCAGCACCTTTTTACAACACACATGTAACTTTCTAGTTTTCTTTTTCAGTTATTTGAAAAAGAGTCTTCATATAAATTCCTTCTTGCAGCTCATCTCTTGGCAGTCTCTTTGCCTTGCAGGCCATTGAGTGGTTTTTGGCTTGACAAGACGTGTGTGTTCACTCCCTTGTCTTCACAACAAATCTGGCACGATTGGAGAAGATCCATGCTTCTTTTGCTGTTCTAATTCTGAGCATTTGTACGCTGCATTTCAGGCGCTCAAGTGCTCTTTGTAATGCCTTTATCTCAGTCATCCTTACTGAGCCCTGCAAGGTAGGCCGAAGCTATCTATCTTCTACTGCAGGGAGAAGAGGTGAGGCTGAGAAAATAGAGTGTCTTCCTTACCGTTACCTATTCAGCAGGTTTTGAGACGGAGCATCAGTGTGTCGCTCCTAGCATGTGTCAATCTTTCTGGCCCTTTTGGCCACAGGAAAAGGGCTTTAAAAACACTTCTTTTCTGTGGCTCCCCGTAACTGCAGCATCCCGTATTCACCTGTCCCACCATCCATCATACAATGGGTGGATAACTGTTGAGGAGGAAGTTTTTTAAAGCCCTTTTCTAGTCATATAGATTGGCCTGCTTGCATCTCCAGACTGGGACCAGTACTTTGAGTGGGGGTGGACAGTCACTCCAGTAATGGCCTTTCAAAGAGACTGTGTGGAGCTGCATGTTCTGGGTTTACACAGCTGGATTTGAATAATTTGCCATGTTTGGTGCAGGTGCTGGTCGTAGGTGGACTGTTTGGTTAGGTAGTGGTAGTGTCCTTACAGAGGTTTCTTGAACCCAGCCCCCTGCAAAGTGACCTCTCGGGGCTCCCTGACCGTGTCTCTGATGGAAAGAGCCATCTATTTCAGGATCGCTGCTGTATGTGCCCATGTGGATGTGTGTGTGTGCGCACCTTTGGCCTGTGACGTGCAGCCTGTAGTGCCAAGAAGATTTTGCCCCCTTGCTTTAATTTCTCCTCCATCAGTCATGGGTTTTTGAAGATACAGAATAAAAGGGGGGCGGTGAGTGTGAGGATGGTACCTGAAGAAAATTGGCTATTGCATCAGCAAGCCCTTGGATGGAAGGAGAGCAGGGTTGCTATACTAATTCTGGCCTCTTTTAGAACACAACTCCATACTTTGTTTCCTTCAGGATCCTAACCATAGATGGCATCATCGACGAGGCCAAGAGGCGCCGGTATTATGAGAAGCCTTGCCGCAAGAGGCAGCGGGTGGCCTATGAGACGTGCCGGAGGATCTATAACCAGGAAATGACCCGCAAGATTAATTTCCTCATGCGGAAGACTCGTCCAGACCCTTGGCTTGGCTGTTGAGCTTGAAGTCTTCGCAGAGGGAGACTTCGGCAAAACTGCTCTTTGATTTGTTCCCTTGTTTGCTTTCTGAACAAAGCTGGCAGAGAGGATGGCGGCCCTGTTTTCCCCCGTCAGTAGGATCTTTTTGACACTGGGTTACCAGCTTTTATTTAGACATGAAAATGTGTAAAGTGAATAAAAGCAATGTTTTGTAGCATTCGCCAATACCAAGATTAGTTAGTACCTCCTTAACTACTTGGCGAAACCATTTCTTGGTCTTTCCTGAAGCAAACCATGCCTGCTTGATTTTTTAAATGCTTTCTAAATAGAGGGAAGGTTAGAGGGGAGGTTGAAAGAGGTAGTCCATCAGGCAGACAATACTATTGAGATTTCTGCATGCAGGTACATTTATTTGCATGGGAGAGCATTTTTTAAAAATGGGGTCTCCTTCACTTGTAGCCTGAAGGCACAGAGTCAAGGAAAGCCATTGTCATTCACTTGAGCTGTCCAACCTTCACCAGGCATTTTAAAGGATTTCTCTTCTCGCAGCTAATAAAATGTTACCTACATTTTAAAGCCGTTACCGTGTTGATGCTGGCTCACTCTGTGGTTGTAGAACTGCCGCCCGGTGTTCCTGTTTTCTCTGTAGGAAGAGCCATGTACCAGGACAGTAGGTCAGAACTGATGGTCAGGATTCTGGCAGGATGGGCAACTTGTAGGTCAAAAGATCCAGAGAGTCCCAACTCTGTAGCTCTAGCCAGCGTTGCCCAATAGCAAGTGATCACAGGAGCTGTAGCCCAGACAAAGTGAAGTGCGAGAAGTTGTTCAGCTCCTGTGTGAGAGTGGCATTAGAGGAACCGTGCTGTATCAGACCAAAGGGCCCTCAGTCTGTTTCCCATGGGCAGAAATTCCACAGCTGCAGTTCTCCATTCCTGATTTGGAAAGATGTGCATGTGTTCTTCTCTGATGAGGCCTAGTTGCATCCATTAAGGGTTTAAAGGAACTGCAGTTTTTAACTAGAAGTTACTTATTTTGCTGTACACTGAAGCCTGTTTCAGACAGACATTCTCTTTCTGGAAAACTCCATGGGGAAAAAATGACCTGCTGTGGGCTGGGGCATTGGGTAGATATCTTGCAGTATGCTATTTAACAACTCTTTGTGTTGTAAAATATCTGGATTTTGAAGAAAAGTGTGCTAAACTCCAAAATTGTTGTAACCTGCTCTTTTAGCCCCATTCCTCCAGTAGTGGAATAATCACTGGCCTCCGTTTGGGGACTGTCAACCAATTTTCAGATTCAACCTCCTCCTTTGGCAATATGACAGTGACACTGGGTTATGCCATTGCCTGCCAACTACAGGACACTGTTTTAGTTCACATTTTATATTGTTCAACTGACCCGAGACGTCGGTACGGGACGGCCTAGAAATTTTTTAAATAAATAATACAGTCTGCTGTATTAACAATGGGGTTCGGTACAGGCTACTGTACTGTAATTTGGGAATGCACTGTATTGTACAGGCCGCAAATGCTCAGTGTGTTTCCTTGACTATGTAATGTGTAAACAATACCGGTGGGTTACAGTCCCCCATCCTTAGCTTACAGCACAAGATAGAATCATCGCAGTCTGCATTTTGGGATTGTTGTGAGCTGCTTTCATTTAGGCACACTGGCCAGCCTGCAATGTGGGGTTGTTGTTAGTTGTGAAGTTGTGTCCAACCCATCGCAACCCCATGGACAACATTCCTCCAGGCCCCCCTGTCCTCCACCATCACCGGAGACCACTTAAGCTCACACCCACTGCCCCAGTGACCCCATCCAGCCACCTCACCCTTTGCCGTCCCCTTCTTTTGCCATCAATCCTTCCCAGCATCAGGGTCTTCTCCAAGGAGTCCTTCCTTCTCATTAGGGGGCCAAAGTATTTGAGTTTCATCTTCAGTATCTGGCCTTCTAAAGAGCAGTCAGGGTTGATCTCCTCTAGGACTGACCGGTTTGATCGCCTTGTGGTCCAAGGGACTTGCAGGAGTCTCCTCCAGCACCACAATTCAAAGGCCTCAGTCCTTCGGCGCTCAGCCTTCCTTATAGTCCAGCTTTAACAGCCACACATTGCAACTGGGAGAACCATAGCCTTGACTATACGCACTTTTGTTGGCAGGGTGATGTCACTAGGCTATAGTGCCCCTGGCCAGGGGTGGGAGGGAATTTGTAAAGAGTAGGGCCCAGACCAGGAGTGGGGATCTTGTGGCCTGCCAGCTGTCACTACAATTCCTATTATCCATTAGTTATGCTGACTGGTGCTGATGGGAATTGCAGCCCAGCAACCCCTGGGGGCACATGTTCCACATCCCTGGACAAGCCATGCCATCTTTCTCGGACCGCTCGGTGGAGAGCACGTGCGTTGTGTGCGGCGCATCCCAGATTCGAGCCCCGAGAGCCTCTCCTGCTCCCGCTGCGAAAGGGCCCTGGCCTGGAAGCCTGGAGAGCGGCCGCTGCCGGACGAGCTGGAGGTGGCCCGGCTCCGTCGAAGGCAGGTTCCCCTCTCGCTCCCCAGCCAGCAAGTCAGCAGCAGGAATGATGGGTGCCGCGACCCAGCCACCAGCGCTTCGGCCGTTCCTTTCAAAAAGCTCTCCCGCTGATCTTTAATTCGAAGGCGAGGATGAAGACGCCGCAGCCGCCTGACAGCGCGGCGCCCGGCCATTTAATGTAATTTCAAAGATGGCGCCCTGCCCCCCCCCCCCCGACCCGGGCGGTCCCGCCTCCGCGAGTGGCGCACACTCCGTGGTCAGAGCCACTTCCGGGCCCCGCTGTCCCACCACTTCCTGCGCACTCGCTGGTGCTGGCTCCCTCCATTTCCGCTTCCGCTCCGCGCGCCGACGACGTTCCCTCTCCGTCCGTGGAAGCCTCTGGCGCGGCCTGGCCTGGCCTGGCCTTGCCTGGCTGAGGAGAGAGGCCGCCGGGCCGACCACCGGGTGAGTGGCGGGGCGGAGGGGCCGGCGCGTTCAGGCGGGAGGGGGCTCGGCCTTTCCCCTGGGGGAGGGGGGAGGGGAGGGGAGGGGAGGGTGGGAGTCCCCTCCCCCCCTCCCCCTTCCCCCCTCCCCAGCAGTCCCCAAGATCAGCCTCCCCGGCCTGGTACCTGCTAGATGTATTGGGCTACAGTGCCCATTATCCCCAGCCCGTATGGCATTTAGGGTGACGGGGACTGTAGCCCAAGTTATCTTCAGAGGGGCCCCGTCGCGGAAAGGCCGGCCCACGTAAGGCTGTAGACGCACTGCACGTTGAAGGCGTGCATTGCTGTTGCTGTCGTTATTGCTAATGCTATTTGCGTTATTCGTGTTGATCCAGCCCACATTTGCGACGTCCTCTCCCCGTCCTACCGAAGTATTGTGCTCCAAGTCGTAACACTGATGCGTGTGTTTGTATTATGAATACCCCTTTCCGCTGGGGCCGCTCCTCTTGCTTCAGGAAGTACCTGAAGGAAGATAAAAAATCCCCGAGAAAGGCAAAAAACGTTTTCTGAAAAATTGGGCAACATAAACATTTCTTTCTTCAAGTAACGTAGCATTTTCTTTGTTTCATTTGGGGATACATTAATGCTTTCCCATCTCGTGGTCCTTTCTTTCATTATCGCTTTTGTTATTTTCCTTAACTACATTTTGTTTATACATTTGCTTATTTGTTGGCTTCATTCCTATACCATTTAGTAGTCAAAAGTCTCTGGGTGCTTTGCAGAAAGAGTAAAACCTTACATGCAGTATAAAGCATGGCATAAAAGCTATTTACATACAGAAAGAATACAGAATAAGTAACAATAAAATCCCTGGACCACATTTGTTCCTTCCTTTCCCCATGACTGCTACCCTTCAGATTTCCCACACCCCGCATTAAACTTCAAGCCTGGACTAGGTTTTCATGTGAAAAGCAGCTTGCTATGGAGTTTCAGGGTGTGCTTAAATATATAACTGGATGTGTGACTCTAGATTTCATTCAGCCATGGAAAAGTGGACTGTTTTGACCAGTCATCCAATAAATTAAGCTCTTTCTGCTTTAAGAAGCTAAAATAAACTTTTTATTATTTGGTACAGTGTGGTACAATTTCTTTAAGGCAATCTTTCTTTTCTTTAAGAAAGTATACGGTCTTACTAATCAACTAATGTTAAAACATTATTAGTACAAGTTGATGGATCTGTAGTACAGGTGAGTTTATTTCACTGCACGGTGCAACTGCCTCCTTGCAGTGTTGGGCTGGACTGGGGAGGGTTTTCTATGAATCCTGTTCCTAGTGTGGTTGGAGGCAGACCTATGTGGTGTGGGTGGGCCATAGAGGAAGAGGTGGGAAAGGTACCCTGCTTGTGCAAGGTAGGAGGTACGTGTGTGCTTTGTCATGTTCGTAGTTTTGATTCTGAGGGCTAGGGATATGTAAAGAAACAGTCTTGTTCTTTTTCTCCCCTTCGTCTGGGTCTTTTTGGTAAATGATGATGTAATGCCAGTGCACTCAAGGCAGATGCATTTCCTTTCAGGCCAAGGCACCTTTTCTTAAAGATGGCGCTCTCCAAGAGGGAGCTGGATGAATTGAAGCCATGGGTGGAGAAAACAGTGAAGCGGGTGCTTGGCTTCTCTGAGCCCACTGTTGTCACTGCTGCACTAAACTGTGTTGGGAAGGGAATGGACAAGAAGAAAGCAGCTGGTAAGTCTTTACTCCCTGGTAAAAGTTATCCCAACACCAGCCTTAGCAACTCATACTTAGAAACTTACAGACCCGTCAGAGGATTATTTGCCCTGCTTCTCTCCCACCTCTGGCTGCCTATTCTTCTATCTGGAAGCATTGCCAGAAGTTGGATCTGGGACTATCTGCATGAAAGGCAGTTGCTCTGTCACAGATCTGTGGGACACCTGCCCTTCTTACATGCTTGTGAGGCAGCCATTCATGCTGAGGATCATCTGTCTGCCCTTCTTATCCAGCCTTGGCAGGTGGCCTGCCAACTCTAGAGCCAGCTTAGGTAACCTGGAGTCCTCCAGGTGTTTCAGACAATGGGCCCCAGTCAGCATGTCTGGAAGGTGCCAGGAAATGCTCAGCCCCTTCCTTGAGGGAAGTCATTAGCGGTGCAAGAAGTCAAGGCAGGGTTCCATTAAGAGTTACTTGAGATCTTTTTTGCAGAACAGGAATGGTTTGAGAAGGTGGCGGTTGCTTTGCGGAGGTTGCTGTGTCAGGCAGGTATTCTGTACAGGGAAACACCATATCTCTTTGGTTGCCTCCTGGAGGCCACGGTGTACAGGGACAGCGATGGTTGTTTGGGGAGGAATTCCTTTGACCTCCTTTGTTCTTACATTCCTCTTTTCTACCCCTAGATCATCTTAAACCCTTCCTGGATGATTCCACCCTGCGGTTTGTTGATAAGCTCTTTGAAGCAGTCGAAGAAGGCCGAAGTTCCCGGCACTCTAAGTCGAACAGTGACCGGAACCGGAAGAGGGAACTGAAGGTGAGCTGAACTCCTGATTGGGTTTTGCCACTCCTGATTGTACTGTTGACAAGAGTTTGCCAGTTGTGTGTGACAACGTTGCTTCACTGTTTTTCCTTCTTCCAGAAAGGGCTTTGTGCTGTAATGCCTAAAAGTTCAAGAGAAAAGGCCTTTTTCTCGAATATTTTACTAAGTGTGTGTATCTGGAATCCTTTCTGAGTTTTCTTTAATACCATGCAGTCTCTCCATCTCAATCAGTCCCAAATCTTAGAGGTGTGGCCAGAGCAGATCACAGATTAACATTTTAGATATTCTGCTGTTCCTATTTTCTCTTGTTCACGTCTGTGAAACCTGAGAAGCTGATCTTGTTATGGAGGCGGGACACTGCCCTCTTAGCTTGCCGAGGGAAGAATTTGCCTAGACAGGAATTTGCCGTACTACCCTTACCTGCGTGCTTGTGCAACAAAACAGGTACATTGGTGGAGTTTGTGTGTTCAACATCCAGGTGCCCAGTGTGGGATGACGTATTGTTAGGCTGACTTCTCCAGTCCCCAAATCAGTGCAGGCCACAATGAAGGCAGGAGAAGACTGGGGTGGGGTGCAGGTGCTGATAGAAACAGATCAGACTGCATGAGAGGGACATGTCAATAGATGTGTTTCAAGAGACTGTTTTTGCCCCCTTTGAAATAGCTTTGGGACCCCATGGTTAAACGTCTTGACTGGATCTACCTGAAGTCCTCCAGTGAACAATCATATGCTATCGTACAAACTGAAGCACCTCTTCTTTTTTCTAGTTGAGTACACTCCTTCCTAAAACTGCAGAGCAGTTACATAGAAACAGAGCGAGTCAGAAGGGGCCTCCCGGGCCATCTAGTCTGACCCCAGCTCCAGCCGACTCCGCTCACGACATGCCTCCCATGTGCATGTCTAGCCTGGCCTTGAACAGTTAACTTCAGATAGCCAGCAAACAGAGCATGAAAGTAGTAGTTCTTCCCACCATCCCTGCAAGTGGGACTGAGTGGGAGATGACTTTAGAATATGGAGGCTCCATGCATTGGTAAGACCCCCAGCAGCTGGGAGACCTTGCCTACTCCTGCACTAATTTGTGAACCCTTCCCTTTAAGCCACTGAAGGTGGGTTTCATAAGCCAATCTTGCATGATGCAGAGAGGTCTTTTTTTTTTTTTTTTTTTTACTGTTTTGATTAATCTGGGGAGGGGGCTTGCAAAACTGAGCAGGCAGATCACTCTGTTACTGCCGTTGCTTCTTGACCCAGTAACCAGGAGACTGAGTTAGGTAATGGCCATATCTTGAAGCTTAATTTTTTTGTCCCTTTTCCTTACTCTTCAGTGCCATCCTAATTTACAAGCCAGTCATTGATGAGTTACTTGTGTTTCCTACAAGCTTTTCCTGTTGTTGTTATAAAATTGGAAATGGCAGGGTGGAGAAAATGCCTTCAACCCCAAATTATTGGGCTCCAGAAATGCTGGGGTACAGTGATCTGGCCATCTGATCTTTGACCCACATTTGCTCTTTCTTGGCCATGGGTAATCATAACTATTCAGAGAATATTTATTTACTCTATGCCGCCCCATTCGCCGAATAATAGACTGAATATTTTGCTCTTAAACTTCTTGAAAGGCCTGGTTATTTCACTCTCATCATAAGAGCACCTGGGCGCCTTCCTCATGCAGCATCATGTCCCACAGTGGCCAATTAGTGCCCTCTGGAAGGCCCAGAAGCCGCGTATGAGCCTGCTAGCTCTTCCCCATCCATGTTCCCCAGTAACTAGTAATTTGCAGGCGTGCTGACTCTGTTCCCGGAGGCGGCATAGTGCCGTGGTGGCCAGTAGCCATTCATAACCTTGTCCCCTCTGTCTTTGTTTAAACCCTCCCCCGAAGCCATCCGAGCTGGCAGCCCTCACCACATCCTGGGGCAGTGCGTCCTGGCGTGGTCTGTGTCGAGCCCTCCTTTCGTCCGTTCTGAATCTCCCACCATTCAGCTTCATGGGTGGCCTGCACTGGTTTCCAGATAAACCTGTCCCATTTCTGCACACGATTCATAACTCTGCACGGTTTTGTCATGTCCCCTCTGCTTTTTAGTGTGCCCTGGACGTCGGGCTTGGCTTCCACTTTGCCCTTGTCCTTTGTTACCCCTTTGAAGTCAGTCATTTTGTGGTGCTGCCCAGGGCAGTTCTTCAAATTGCCAAGTGTGCCCACAGCCAAAAGGTTATCTGTACCTGGTCTGTTGCTTGACCCTTTTGGCTCAGAGGAGGGGTTCCTTTTGGTCTTGGTCACAGCAGTGAAGCTCAGAAGAGGTGCGGTGGTCTGCATAAGAGTTGTGCCACGTGGTCGGAGGAGCTGCCAGAGTTCCTGTCTCTTTCACGTGTGCCACTGAAGGTGTGCTAGCAAAGGTTCTCTTCCTGCTGCCCACTTCCCGGGCCTGATTCCAGTGATTGTCTTTCACCCGGTGAACAACCATGCCTTTATCCCCCAAATGAGTACAGTCTGGTGCTCCAGGTACGGTGAGACTATCTCAGCCTATGTCAAATAACCCCCGTGTTGTCGTTCTGGTGCTGCACTGAACGAAAAGCCTGTTTCTGCTCTGTAAGGCTGGCTAATTAAGGCGGTTCATTGTTCCCAGGAGGGGGAGTGGCTGGTAATAACCTTGCGTGGTTCACTCTGAGTTTGGCACAAGCTAACCCTGCACAGAAATTTATGCATCACATTGCAGGTTCTGCACTTGGCCATAGCTCCTCTTCAGCCCAGAATGTTACTGCACTGTGGCTCTGACAGCCCACGCACCAGGGAATGTAATGTGTGGACCTGGTGCTCCCTTGAAATAGGCACCCCCTTAGTTTGTTGGTGCCCTTCTTGGCCTGTTGGAATAACCTTGTCGAACCTGCTTGGGCTGATGGCCAAGACTCAATGGGCTCCAGATGCTTGAAGCTCTGTGAATTTGCATTCTGTAATCTACCCCCTTCAAGGTTTGAAATGCTGTCATAAATGTATAGGTCTCTCATCCAGAAGGTTCTCCCTCATGTCTTTGCTTAGGACAGTATTCTTGAACCTGGTATACTCCAAATGGTTTGGATTTCAGCTCGTTTAATCCCCCAACCATACAGCCAGAAGCAATATTCGCATACAGATCCATGTAATCCAGCAACAGCCAGTCTTTGATGACAATATTTCTGTCTAATGGTCAGGAAGGATCCACACCAGTTTATAAAAACAGCATTATTCCCAGTCTATCTAAATTGTGTCACTTAGCATGGAAATACCTTACTACGGAGAGAACTAAATTTCAGCAACTAAATTGTCTGCACATTTTATACTATGGGCAAGCCTTTTCTCTTGAACTTGTAGGTATTCCGTGATGTACCCTGTTTGTGGACGAGGAACTGTCCTTGTAGAGTATCAGTAGTGAAGAAGGGAGCTCAGCTAACTCTTGCTGACGGTTTGTATGTACACACATATTTTGTTTCTCTTTGTACATAGCACCCTCTTCCCACAAGCGGGGCTGCATCCTTCCCAAAGATACCGCAGGTAGGAGCTCGCGTTCCTTGACTGAGCGCAGTGGAGTGAACTGGGGGGGTGGGGCGGAGGGTGCGCGCGGGCCAACACAGACGCAGGTGTCAGGAAGGGGCGAGGAGAGCGAGTCCTGTCTAGAGAGGCATTTCAGTGCCGAGACTGCGCTCCCACGGCAGTACGCTTTTCACGAGAAGCAACGGTTGCGATTTGCAGCTGGCGCTTGCAAAGCAACGGAAGGACATGCAGTTGTGACCTGAGTACTAGAAAGAAATACTTCCTTCTAGCACCTCTGTGAGTTCTGTTGCATCATTCAGCCTGAAGGCTGGCGCTGTGCTCCTTTTGTTCTGGGGCCCACAGGACTCGCGTGTGCCAAGGGATCTGTTGTCTTCATCCGCTGGGGGAGGATGGTGCTCCTCAACCCTTCTTCCCCATCCTGATGAAGGGACCTCTTGCTGACAAAGTGGGGTGATTCGAACGGCCGTTTTCCATGTGCTTATATCTGCGTTCATTTGCCAGTGGCACCAAAGGTTACTCCCCATGGTCTTTTCCCCACTCCAGCTTAAAAAATCCATGAATAACTAGATCTATTTCTTCATCAGTTCCACTTCTGGAAGAGCATTTTGAAATGGCTGCTGTTGGCCCTGGAATGCTTTCACAGGGTCAGGCAGCAGGTGCATTGTTGATTGAGGCTCTCTCGCTGATCTTAAGCAAAGGCTGCCCCTCTCGTATACGGCATTTCGGGCTGACAGCCGTGGATGCAGTGTCTTCCTGCGCCAGTCCTGCCCTGCACTTACAAGGACCAGAAAATTGTTTGGCTTGAAAAGTACTCAAGGAGGTTGGATGCGTCATTGCACTTGACTCTGTCTTTAAACTGTTCCTTATATTTTTAGTCAGCCCAATAATAAAAGTTCTGTAGATGGATTACAAACATGGTCATTCTTCTCTGTAAAGGATCTGTGTGCTTTGCAAATTCGATTCTTACTGTTCATTTCTGTGCAGCGTTTGTTTTATGTCACTGTGTGTGGAGCGGGGTGGGAGGTCGGAGCAAAGTATGTGGTAGAAAATGCCCTGCCAGCTTCCTGGTGGAAAGTGAGATGCTTCCCCGCGGTGTTGCCCCTTCCCTGTCATCATGTGCCGGCTGCAGGATCATCGCTTTTCTCTGCGCGTTCTGCTGGTTGACCCTGAGCGGTCCTGCAGGGCGGTGCTCAGAGCATGCTGGCAGCCGGCGCCTCCCACATGCCTGGGCCCGGCTCAGCGTGGCTGCAGGTGGAAGCTGTGGTCCAAACCATAAGCTGGAGGGCACCAACTCACCTGCCTCTAAGACAGAGGCCCTCTAGGACCAGGGAAGGTCCCTCCTCAGCCAGTCACCTTGGGCCAGTTGTTCTCTCTTGGCCTGGCCTACCTTGCAAGTTAATTGTGCAAATAAAAATGCAGGGAGAAAGCCTTGTACCCTGAGCTCCCTGGAAGAAGGGGGGATTATGTACAAAAAACATCATTTGAAATGGTTTCCAGAAAGTAATGGGAGTTGAAGCCAGCATACCTGGAGGGAGGGTACCAGGTGAGGGAGACTTTCACAGAGTTCCTGCCAGCTCCACTTGGCCTGTGCTGGTGGACATGGCTCTAACTGCACCGGGGACTTGGGGTGCCCTGAGGCTGTTGGACTCCTTGTGAGTAACGCTCTCTTTGTTCCCTTTCCACTGGCAGCTTTATCCACAAATAGATCTGCCCAAGAAGTCCATAGGCAAGATCTCTTCCCCTTCCCCGCATGTCCCCTGTTCAGCTGCTGTGTGTTTTCAGCCACTTGCAGGAGGGACAGCAAAGCCCGAGTCTCGGCCTTGAACGCAGCTTCCGGGATGCTTCCTCTGGTTGCCTCACTTTGGGAGCGTCAGGTCCCTTTCAGGTGTGCAGGTGCTTATCTTGGCTAGTGCCCAAGCTTGCCCCTGTTCTGCTCTCCTAGGATGTCTTTGGTGATGACTCCGAAATTTCCAAGGAGTCTTCGGGAGTCAAGAAGCGGCGCATCCCTCGCTTTGAAGAAGTGGAGGAGGAGCCCGAGGTGATCCCTGGCCCCCCAACCGAAAGCCCGGGGATGCTGACCAAGCTGCAGGTGGGTCTCGAAGTGGGATCCCCCACTCACGCGGATGAGGGCAAAGCCTCAAGTTCCACCCGGCTGCCGAGCCCCAGCCCTCACTCGGTCCGCCCGACCTACTCACAGGGTATTCGCTGTGAAAGGCGAACTGGAGGGTTGGTGGGGAGAAGGAGAGGGTCGTGACTGCTGCCCTGAGCTCTTGGGAAGGAGAGCAGATTGTAGCAAAGGCTGTTCCAGCTCTCCTGTTTCAACATTTTCAGATATTTGAAAGGACTTACTCCGTTCCCTGTGAATCTGGCCATTGGTGTGTAGATGAAGCCCTGTACAGGAAGGCTCTGCCTGAAGAGAGCAGGGGACTAGAGAAGTGGTCAGCAGGATAGACACCACCTGAATGCCTTTGATCCTGGAGGGGCACAGAACCCTCTGGATGCAGAGTCAGGAGTGGCATTATTCTCCATTCATTTGTCCTGTCCTCTTTTAGAGCCATCTAAGCTGTTGGCCATCACTGTCTCTTCTGCTAGTGGGCACTATTTTAACTAGGGCCAGTCTGAGGACGTCCTTCCTTTTAGCTGTCCTGAATCTCCCACCGAGCAACTTCCTGGGAAGACTCTGTGACCTAATAGTACGAAACAGGGAAGAACATGTCTGCGTTTCTGCCTTCTCCACGCTAGGTGTGGCTGGTAAAGTGATCTGGGCCAAAAGGCCCGGCAAGCGCCCTCTTACCTTTCTAGAATAATAGCCATACATCTGCAGCAGAGTAGTGGAGCCTGGCTGTCATCTAGTCCAACCTTGCAGGACAAAGCAGACCTATTTTGTACTCAGAAAGAAAGAAAAAACTCAGGTTGTTTTTAATTTTTCTTTTCTTCAGATCAAGCAGATGATGGAAGCAGCAACACGGCAGATCGAGGAGAGGAAGAAGCAGCTGAGCTTCATCAGTCCCCCTGCACCTCAGGTACAGCCTCCGGCACATGCAGGACCCCTTGAGGTAGAGGCTTCCCCACAGAGTTTGCCCCATTTCTTTTTTGCTTCAGGTGGCAACAGCAGCAGCTCCAGCTGCTCTGCAGAGCAGAGCTGCTGTCACGGTTTAATCCCCCCACGGGACACTAGTGGTCTGGCTCAAGCACAGCACCAAAGAGTTAGCCAGTGCTAGAGCGGCTTTCCCGTGGTGGTCTGGAGTGCTGTGAGAGTCAGGCAGGAGCTCTTCTGGTGAGATGTTCTTCCCCATGGGAAGAATTCTGCTTCCCATTTCATGTCCCTTAATTTAGCAAAATCGCTATACAAAGCCAAATGGTAATATTACTTGTCAGGATCTCTTTGTTATACTGTTCTTCACCATTTTTGTTCCAGGGTGGTTTACAAGGCTCAAACACTAGAACACAACAAGCCAAGAGGAGGGCTCCGGGACCCTTCGGCTTGGTCTCCCTGTGCTTTCCCTTCCCCTGTCCATGCACCCCGCCCAGCCCCTGTTCTCTAATTGTTTTGGGTTGCATCTTGCCCTTGAGGTCAGCTAGATTTCCCGGCAGGCACCAGAACCTCCTCACAACTCCCAGCGATGCCCCACGCATGTTCCTTCTTTTAAACCCTCAGCCTAAAGCTCCAGCGACGACCCAGGCTGAGCGCCTCCCCATCGGCAACACCATCCAGCCCTCGCAGGCTGCCACCTTCATGAACGATGCTATTGAGAAGGCTCGGAAGGCGGCCGAGCTGCAGGCTCGAATCCAGGCTCAGCTGGCTCTGAAACCTGGGCTCATTGGCAACGCCAACATGGTTGGGCTGGCCAACCTGCACGCCATGGGCATTGCACCGCCGTGAGTATTGGAACACGCTGTGTGGGTGGCAGGTGCCTTTCCGTGCCTGCCGTGTCGGGGGCACGATTAAAATTCCCCTGGCTTGCTCTCGTGGGCAGAGATGGCCAGTTGTGAAGCTGTTCTGCCCCTTCTTCACTTGGTGAGTGAGTGGCTGTTCATTGTTTTTGGCAAGGGCGGCTTGTGGGGAAAGGGCCGCCGAGGTCTCTCATGACGAGAGCCACAGGGCCAGCCGCCTGCCGGAGCAGGTGCAGAACCTCTGCCAGCCTGAGAGCCAGTGCTGTTGGGGGCTGTACTCCAGGGGCGAGGTGGGGAGAAACACCCCTCATATTTTACCTTGAGGCTCTTGCTTCCATTAGCTGTGCCTTCAGAAAGGCACTTTAGTCTCTTGCAATGGGAGAACATCTGCACAGGAGGCAGGAAACTACCGGATTAGTGCAGGGTGGGAAGGATTGGAGAGCAGCCATCTAGGGCCGGGCTGTGAGACCTGAGGGCCAGAGGTTCTGCAGCTTTGCGCTGAGGAGGCCGGGCCTGGGGCTGCATGGAACCCCTCGGGCTGTTTTCTCCCATCCTTTCCCTAGGACCGCAGTGCAGCAGACTGTCTCGAGCTACTTACTGTACTCTTTTTCCTTTAGTGATGACTTACCCCCTTGGCACCAGGCAAACCCTGTTTGGGGGAAAGGCAGGTGAATGGAAACCCGGAATCTCTTGTCCCTTAGACTTGCTGAAATTGAGCAGGCTCAAACTGTGCCAGCATCCCGGGGGCCCCAGGTGTGCTACCAGAACTACGTTGTAACCAAAGTTGTGTTGGGGATGTCTTGGCCCAGGAAAGTGGAGCTGAAGGACCAGACCAAGCCAACGCCGCTGATTCTGGATGAGCAGGGCCGCACAGTGGACGCCACCGGCAAGGAGATTGAGCTGACGCACCGCATGCCCACCCTCAAGGCCAACATCCGGGCCGTCAAGAGGGAGCAGTTCAAGCAGCAGCTCAAAGAGAAGCCGTCTGAGGACATGGAGTCCAACACCTACTTCGATCCCCGCGTCTCCATCACCCCAGCTCAGCGGCAGAAGAGGACCTTCAAGTTCCACGACAAGGGCAAATTTGAAAAGATCGCGCAGAGGCTGCGGACGAAGGTACGGTGCTCTCGAGGCCCTGCCTCGCCCTCCTGGAGAATGGGGCAGGAGGAGAGGGTCACTCTCAGCTGCCGTCATCCAAAGGAGGGCGGGTAGGAGGAGCCCTCGCGAGCTTCCTGTGCTGGGAGGATTCTTTCTTTTAGATCTAAGAGAAGTGGCGATCTCCCAGCGCCTGGTTTCTTCCAGGCAATCCCTGCTTGCCACTTGTGACCAGATGAGGGTGCCTTTATAGCCCCAACCTGGAAAGCGGAAGAATCAGGCCCACGTCCCTCCTGGGAGCCTCAGCATCTCCCACTTGGCCTGCTGGAATTCCTGTCCGGGGAAATGTCTGTCTCTCGGGAAGCTTGCTTTTAAAAGGTGTCTCCTCCTTCACGCATGCCTGAGACGGCTTCTGTTGCTTCTCAGGCCCAGTTAGAAAAACTCCAGGCAGAAATCTCACAAGCTGCCAGGAAGACTGGAATTCACACCTCTACCAAACTGGCTCTTATTACCCCCAAGAAGGAGCTGAAGGAAGGTGACATCCCTGAGGTGGAGTGGTGGGACTCATATATCATTCCCAACGGCATTGATTTGTAAGTCACTGTCCCTTTTCTTTTGGTGGTCCTTGCCTAGAAACTTCGTTGTGATCTCCCAGATAAGAACTTTTGGCCTGCCTGGTTATCTGCAGGCAGCCCTTGTCCAGTTCTGGTCCCGGTTTTGTTTATTTCCTGCATGTACAGGCCATGCTTCTTCAAATTACGCTAGGCATACTTGCCTTCCCATTACTAAAATAAGGCACCAAAGGCAACAGAAAACAACAGCAAGATTAGTTTTCAGTTTTTAGTTCTTTAGTTTTGTATGTGTTGTTCAATGGATGCTGGGCTTTCAGATATTTTCCTGCATCTGGTTTTACTCTTTTTTTCACTTATAACACCTTTGATCATTTTGTATTTTAGGGTTTTAATTTTTGTGCACTGTCCAGAGAGTTTTGGCTACTGGGTGGTACAGAAATATAATAAATAGAATTCAAGTTTGTGTGGTAGGCTGCAGAAGTAGAGGTCATACAGAGGAGCTTTCTAGGCGATATGAATCTGACGTTTTGTTTTTCACCAGCTTTTATGTTGGGAAGTTCTTTCAGGAGGGTGGGAGGCTCTGCTTAGCCCTTGAAGGTGATCTTACAAATAGCTGCATGTTAAAATAATGAAATAGGGTCAGCAGCTTGCATTGGGCCTGAACAGCATAAGGATCAGCCAGGGCAGATGGTAACCTCTGCAGAGGTGACATTGATCCGTGCATAATTTTTTTTTTTTAAAGAAAAGCTGCTGAAATGCTTAAAAGAGAGGACTATTTCGGCATCACGAATCTGGTGGAGCATCCGGCCCAGCTGAACCCACCAGGTAAAATTCAGACTTTGGTGCTATAGAAACAGAGCAGATCAGAAGGGGCCTCCCGGGCCATCTAGTCTGACCTCCGGCTCCACTCATGACCTGCCCACCATGTGCATGTCCAGACTGTCCTAGCAGAGAAGGGTCCTGGCCAAGGAAACAGGTGGGGAATAGTGTCCCTGAAGGGAAACTGCAAGGGTGGAGGTGGACAGCTGGAATATGGGGTGATCTAAGGGGGACCAAGACAGGCGGCATGTGGCCAAGCCTGACTCCAGCAGTCTTCATCCTCCAGGTGTCGGACTGCCGCGGTGTTGGGGGATCCCAGACAGGCCACACAGCATGTCCAGCAGGCCCCAGGTTGCTCTTTGCTCTCATTTGCCAGGATCCTGACCGCTGCCTTGGGATAAAAGCCCCTGGCCCAGTGTGTGGTTTCCTTTAAGGAAGCCAGATGCGGCAAGCAATACTCAGCTGGTGCCAGGAGGGAGCGGATGTGCTTCAAGGAGGCTTCTCCTCACAGCGGCTAAAAAGTCTTAAGCAAAATACCTGTTTTGCACTTAACCCAGCCTACCCTTCCCAAATGGGAGGTAGGCCACCTCACATAAATGAAGCACAAGATATGAGAAACGATAAAAGGGGAAGTAACCTCCCGATTAGACTTCTGTAACGCACTCTATGTGGGGCTGCCCTTGAAGACGGTCCGGATACTTCAATTGGTGCAAAACAGAGCTGCCAGGTTGCTGATGGGAACTGGGCGTTGTTCTCATATAACCCCAGCCCTCCGTCAGCTTCACTGGCTTCCCATTGAAGTCTGGGCCCAATTCAAGGTGTTGGTTATCACCTATGAAGCCCTCAACGGCTTGGGTCCTGGTCATCTAAAGGAGCGCTTGCGTCCATATATGCCCTCCCGCCCCTTGAGATCAGCGGCAGAGACAACCTCCTCTGGGAGCCCTCCGTGAAAGATATTAGGAGGCACAGTACCTGGAGGAGGGCCTTCTCTGCAGTGGCACCCCACCTATGGAATGTGCTCCCCAGAGAGGTTTGCCTGGCGCCATCGTTATTTGTTTTTCGGCGCCAGGCCAAGACCTTTTTATTTAAAGGTTATTTTAATTGTTGATTGTATTTATTTATTGGTTTTTATGTTTGTGCCGAGATGTCTTCGGGTTTTTAAGGTTATCTGTATGATTGTTTATTTGTTTTGTAAGCCACCCCGAGGCTTTTTGCAAATGGGGTGGCATAGAAATGTTCTAAATAAATAAGTGAGTGAGTGAGAAGGGGCAGTGTGAGGGGAATAAGCCCCATCTGGCCACGGCGCTGCTGAGTTCATGTTTTGTTCCCCTCCTCCCAATCCCCAGTGGACAGTGACACGCCGGTGACTCTGGGAGTCTATCTAACCAAAAAGGAACAGAAGAAACTGCGGCGCCAGACCCGCCGGGAAGCCCAGAAGGAGCTGCAGGAGAAAGTGAGGCTGGGCCTCATGCCGCCTCCTGAACCAAAAGGTGGGCTCTTGGGAGCAGGCTGGTGGTTTAAAAACACGCACCCTGGGTTTGAACGACGGTTTAACGACTGCTGGTTTTTTAATTTCCTACAGTTCGAATTTCAAACCTGATGCGAGTTCTGGGAACAGAAGCTGTTCAGGACCCAACCAAAGTAGAGGCGCATGTTCGAGCACAGATGGCTAAAAGGCAGAAGTAAGGCTCACGTTTGTTTGTTTGCCATTTCGTAGCACCTTCCTATTATTATTATTATTATTATTATTATTATTATTATTATTATTATTATTATAACATTTCTA